>NC_064925.1:366368261-366530761 GCF_023897955.1 Schistocerca gregaria | reverse complement strand
TGAAGTTACTTGCACACCTGTTCACGACTCTCCATCCAAGATAACATGCTGTACACTACCTGCTACGAAATCCTCAATCAAGCCACAAATTACGGTTGATCAAGGTTTCGATAATAGGCTACGCGTAGGCATGACACTGAATCAAATGATTCCTGATGTCACGAAATACTACATATATTTGACTGTCTTGATACATAGTTTTCAGGACATCATTTTAGGAAAGTGCGAGTTGGGTTTTGCATGGTTCATGTTTTTGGAAACCATGCTGTTTGGTATGGAGGAGGTCATTCTGTTGTTGACACTTCATTACGTTTCAGCTCAGAATATGTTCTAAGATCCTACAACAAATGGAGAGGTAGTTTTGTGGATCACTTCTGCTACCCTTGAAGTTGAAGCTCATCTGTCCGTGTTTGCTTACAAATAAATTTTTTTGGAGAGCGTCTGCCTTGAGAAAAACACAATTTTTCTTTTTCTTTTTGCTCTCCAGACATGTTTCGCTGAAATTTCAGCATTATCAATGAATTTTTTTCAGTCTTTTTGTTACCACATGCTGTCGACTACCTGGATTTTATTGAATTTAATTCAGTCGTTTTGTTTAACGATTTATCATTTTGCTGGTTTCCCCATTATCTTCCCTCTGAAGGCCTGCACTAAGTAACTTCTAGAGTAATTGTTTACAAAAAAACAACAACAAATAACTCATTGGTGATGCTGAAACTTTAGCGAAACATGTCAGGGGAATAAAAATAAAAATTGTGTTTTGTTCAAAGTGGACTCTCTCCAAAAACAGATCTGCTACTGTTTTGTAGATGGGTGTGACCTAGGGTTGGTTTCTCCAACTACTGGGCACGGAATTTCATTCGAACAATCTAATTTAGATTATGGTTAAGAGAAGGGCTAATTCAGTCACAAACTGTGTATAGAATCTAATAGGTGTTCCATTGGTCCGTTGGGGCTTTGTTCACTTGTAGCGATTTCAATGATTCTCAATACCGCTTATATATTTGCAATACAACATGTGACACCATAGCGCAGCATTACTATTAAAGCGCTTAATTTTAATCTCTTTCACGAATATGAATCTTTTATTTCTGTGGCCGTCCGTTGTGGCGGAGCGGTTCTAGGCGATTAGGTCTGGAATCGCGAGACCGCTACGGTCGCACGTTCGAATCCTGCCTCGGGCATGGATGTGTGTGATGTCCTGAAGTTAGTTAGGTTTAAGTTGTTCTAAGTTCTGGGGGACTGATGACCTCAGATGTTAAGTCCCATAGTGATCAGGGCCATTTGAACCATTTTTTTTTCTGTAGTGCTTATGATCAGTTTCGCAACTGTGTAAACACTGTAAGTGAAATACTAGAAATGCATTTGTTATGAGTCAGATATTATCAAACATGATTAGTTACTGTTTCATTAACTGTTGGCACTTGTATTACTCTTGTATACAAATATGTATATTTTTAAATCGGTACAGTCTGTGTCCTGGTACTTCTGACACGAATAATAAAAAAAAAAAAGGTTACAGATTCGTAAAGTTTTTATAGCAGACACACTGACAATGTCAGGGACTGTGTTTTACACGGAGTCATTGAAATTGTTCGAGTGGTTGAATAGAGAGAAGTGTGGTAGCTGCGAGTGGGGAAGAACGCAAACGTGTGTGCCTCTGGCGCAGCGAAAACGTGTGTACCAATTTCTTGTGGCTGCTAGAGGAACGGAAAGTTACACTGTTGACTTATGATGACGATTTGAGAGGTATAAAAGGAAATGTATTGTTTGGCCAAAGATAGCAAAAGGAATGTTTCGAACCGGAGACAAAATATTTTAACAGAGTTATAGAATATTGTAGCTGCCGAGCTGCTACTTCATGCCTACAGCATCCAAACCTGTAAGATCGAACGGCTTCAACCTTTAGCTTCGTAAAACGCTTTCCGGTGTTCTGAATGATTTCGGAAATACAGTTTTTGTGTGAACTTCAATCATGATTATATACACTCCTGGAAATTGAAATAAGAACACCGTGAATCCATTGTCCCAGGAAGGGGAAACTTTATTGACACATTCCTGGGGTCAGATACATCACATGATCACACTGACAGAACCACAGGCACATAGACATAGGCAACAGAGCATGCACAATGTCGGCACTAGTACAGTGTATATCCACCTTTCGCAGCAATGCAGGCTGCTATTCTCCCATGGAGACGATCGTAGAGATGCTGGATGTAGTCCTGTGGAACGGCTTGCCATGCCATTTCCACCTGGCGCCTCAGTTGGACCAGCGTTCGTGCTGGACGTGCAGACCGCGTGAGACGACGCTTCATCCAGTCCCAAACATGCTCAATGGGGGACAGATCCGGAGATCTTGCTGGCCAGGGTAGTTGACTTACACCTTCTAGAGCACGTTGGGTGGCACGGGATACATGCGGACGTGCATTGTCCTGTTGGAACAGCAAGTTCCCTTGCCGGTCTAGGAATGGTAGAACGATGGGTTCGATGACGGTTTGGATGTACCGTGCACTATTCAGTGTCCCCTCGACGATCACCAGAGGTGTATGGCCAGTGTAGGAGATCGCTCCCCACACCATGATGCCGGGTGTTGGCCCTGTGTGCCTCGGTCGTATGCAGTCCTGATTGTGGCGCTCACCTGCACGGCGCCAAACACGCATACGACCATCATTGGCACCAAGGCAGAAGCGACTCTCATCGCTGAAGACGACACGTCTCCATTCGTCCCTCCATTCACGCCTGTCGCGACACCACTGGAGGCGGGCTGCACGATGTTGGGGCGTGAGCGGAAGACGGCCTAACGGTGTGCGGGACCGTAGCCCAGCTTCATGGAGACGGTTGCGAATGGTCCTCGCCGATACCCCAGGAGCAACAGTGTCCCTAATTTGCTGGGAAGTGGCGGTGCGGTCCCCTACGGCACCGCGTAGGATCCTACGGTCTTGGCGTGCATCCGTGAGTCGCTGAGGTCCGGTCCCAGGTCGACGGGCACGTGCACCTTCCGCCGACCACTGGCGACAACATCGATGTACTGTGGAGACCTCACGCCCCACGTGTTGAGTAATTCGGCGGTACGTCCATCCGGCCTCCCGCATGCCCACTATACGCCCTCGCTCAAAGTCCGTTAACTGCACATACGGTTCACGTCCACGCTGTCGCGGCATGCTACCAGTGTTATAAAGACTGTGATGGAGCTCCGTATGCCACGGTAAACTGGCTGACACTGACGGCGGCGGTGCACAAATGCTGCGCAGCTAGCGCCATTTGACGGCCAACACCGCGGTTCCTGGTGTGTCCGCTTTGCCGTGCGTGTGATCATTGCTTGTACAGCCCTCTCGCAGTGTCCGGAGCAAGTATGGTGGGTCTGACACACCGGTGTCAATGTGTTCTTTTTTCCATTTCCAGGAATGTAGTCATCATTAAATTAAGTAATTATTATCTGGAGAAGGATCAATGTGCTTGATCCTATGTTCTGAGTATCAGATCATAAATATTACATTTGCTTAATAATGATGACAATAACTTTGCCACAAAGTAAAAATAATTTTTTTCTTGAATCTGGAAATTCGCATTGTTGCTAATTGATTATAGTCATTAATAAAATTTGAGTAACAACTAAATTTTGCAATTAACATTTAATAGAACCATGGAAACTGAATATTAGAAATCACGGTAACTTTTGCTTCTTATATAACAATATTAACAAATTTTCTGTGATTTTGGGTATTTTCTTTGTTGATGTCTTGGATATCATACTCCATTGTTTTCATAGTGTTTTGCTGGTGCTCTCTAGTGATCAATGTTTTAATGAAGTTATACAGAAAGTGAATATTAAGTATTTGGAAATGTTTATCTACCGAAATTCACAACAGCAAAGATTATAGTGAGGTTCCGCTACGTTGTGAACATTAACATCGTACGGCATCACACGCTTCTCTTTCTGTTTGGCGCCACTTAAGACAGCTTGCTTGTCCTTGTGACGAAGATGAGATGAAATGATTAGGGTAACACAAACGCCGAGTCTCCGAGCGAATAAATTTTCCGGCTCGGCCGGAAATCGAACGCGGTACGTCACGTTCTTCAGGCAGCTGCGGAAAGTTTTCTGTAGAATCGATGCTTTTCCGACAAATAAGGTGCACGAACTCACGGTCGATTATAACGGATACTGCACGAAGTGGGAAGGCTACACACACACACACACACACACACACACACACACACACACACACACACACACAGACTAACATGTAACGTGCGTAGCCGGCCGGAGTGGCCGAGCGGCTCTAGGCGCTACAGTCTGTAACCACGCGACCGCTAAGGTCGCAGGTTCGAATCCTGCCTCGGGCATGGATGTGTGTGATGACCTTAGGTTAGTTATGTTTAAGTAGTTCTAAATTCTGGGGGACTGATGACCTCAGAAGTTAAGTCCCATAGTGATCAGAGCCATTTTTTGTAACATGCGTGTCACTCATGTTTGTAGCAGTGTGAGAATTCAATTGCTGAGATACTTCTGGATATTCCTTTGTGAATTAACCTTTGAAAATGGAGTTCAGAATTTCTGCTTTTACTTTGCTGTCCTCAGTTTCAGTTCCCGTCTCGATGACGAGTGTCTGGACACTAACTTTGGTACTATTAACAGCCTTTACATATTACCAGAATTTCTTAGTGTTCTGTGAGAGATCTTTCGTTAACAATTTGATACGATGATAGTTGACAGCTTCACGCACTGGCTCGTGAAGGGAGGCTTTTTAGACGGCAATGATGAGACTCTTATTGAGTGTACTGACTGATCGTTGGGACTACCCGAGTATACTACGTGCCAAAATGGCAATTAGAAGAATAGTTTAGCAGAATGGAGTATTTTCTAAATCCCGCAAGCACAGCAATGCAAGACGGAGAGAGTGAGAGAGAGAGAGGGAGAAAGAGAGAGGGAGAGGGAAAGTTGCACCGTTATTTCTCTGCAGCGATATCGCCTAGGAAGGACATAGGCTACTTGTGTCCAAAACAGTGTTACTTGTTACTTTTTATTGCTGAATAGTCGTCTTAGAAAATATGGTATTTCTTGGGCTGTAAAACACTGTCTCCACTGAGAGTAGATTTTGGTGGGCAGACCCGAACTCGGCAAACTTTTAATGGCCACACGAAGGATAACGTGGAATTGTCTGCAAATTTCACACTCTAATTCAGAAACTCTATACGCACGTAGCAGTACGGCCTGATCGTAGGTACGAGTCAACGGGTGTGGTATGCCTCTCACTAACCGAACTCGTTAGTCCTCTGAACGACAGTAACTAGCTAAAATCTGTGCAGAGTCACAAAGTGTTTCACTATGTAGTTCACGTTAGTCATCGAAGCAAAAAATATGGCAAAAAGTCACGTTTTGCAACCTATTTTTAGCGATCGTGATATTATACATAAAATCTACGATGGGCATATATTCAGACCTTACAGAAGAGTTCAGGGAACTGGAAAACGTGGACGGCGATGCTGTGGTAAAAATTCACGGTGTTATGTTACATTATTTACAGTAGGCGCCAAAAACTTAATTTTGCCTTTGCAAGGCGCTCAAGACCATACACCATTTATAGAACTTACTTAGTTATGTGTAACAACACGTAAAGCCTCCGGGCTGACATATTCATCAATCACTTATAAAATAAATTTTTTGAAAGGAAAAATAAAGATCCTGAAAAAATTATACATTACAGAAGATATATCGATGACACTTTACTCATGTTTAATAGCACAAAAGATGAATTTGATGAGGCTCTTACATTATTCATTTCACTCCACAATAAAATAAAGTTCACAACTGAACATAAAAAACCAGTCCACAAATTTTTTAGGCGTCACAATTGTTAATGAACAACAAGAACATAATTTCTACATTTACAGGAAACCTACCTACACTGATCTCACACTATATGAATCATCACACCATCCAAAAACACACAAGTCTGCTGCGTTTAGATCCATGCTGAATAGGACACACACATTATCTTTGAAACCCAAAGCATTAATTCAAGAAACCGATAAGATCAAAGCAATTGCTGTAAATAACAGAAGAACATCAGCAACAGAAGCAGTCTATAGTATCTGTGTCAGCAAGAAACTATATTAATGGATAGTGCCTTTTATTACGCAGCGAAACACTTTCTCCAGTTATTCACGATCTATATTTACTCTGGAGGTTCTTGCGTATTATTGATATTTAGCCTTATAAAAGATAAGAAGGAGGAACGATATTTGAAAATTATACAGTGTGCTCAATTTGAATGAAAGAAGAGCAGTTGTGTTTTAATCCAAAAACGGTGATAACTGATTCTGAACAGTCCACCCATGAGAGAATGGAGGTAGCCTTCCCATCAGTCTAGAATACTGGTTGTCTGTTTCGTCTGGCTCAAGCTTGATAAGTGCAACGGTAATTGTTTTTTTTAAAAACCTTATTGTTGTTTAACGATAAACGGCCTTTATTAGTACAGAAGATTATTTGCCTTTTTTAAAAACACATTAGAATACAGTTATTGCTAAAATTATGCTATTCCTAAAATTACCTATGCGTCATTCACGTTACCAAGACTTGTGTACAATGTTTAAGTCATGGACCTTAAAAATCTTTTGTCTTTTAAATTTACATAAACGTTGTTTTTCTCTACGTATTTCAGGGGGCGAAAAATACAAACGGTTGGTCTGGCTTCGATGTACAGAAACCAGAACAGTGAAAAAGGCCAGTGGCTGAATTGCATCTTTAAGATAAGTTATTTAAATTTTCAAGACGTTTCTCATGGTTTTGCTGACCTGGTCAGCATTCAGCCACAAGACCAAAAAATCATCAAATTTGCAGATTACGTAACAGAACATTTCATTGATGACGAAGGAGGTGTGCTATTTCCTGCTCACATTTGGGCAGCAGCCAGCGAGCGCTACATTATGAAGAACGAATAACACTTTTGAAGCTTTCATTCCAGTTTCATTCCTTCGTGTGAACCTCCTCACCCAAATATCTTCAAGACGCCATCAAAACGGACTCAAAAACAAGGAAGAGGTAAGCTTTCCTACAACAGAAATTAGCTTTACTTAGACATGGTGAAACTGACAAATTAATATTTCTAAAGTGCGTTTGATACAAAGCAGTCGTGAGGAGAGCTTAAGATAAGAGAAATTCAGTTGTTTCCTGGAAATATTTTTGTATATGATGTTTGTAATAAAATCTTTTTGATTATGTACAATTTGTTTTCTTTTATACCTTTTTCATTGGTCCAGTATTTACAATATTCTTTAGGAACGTTGTAAATATCAGTAGTGGTGGAGTTCGGGCACTTGCTCCGTACAGATTTGGTAGAGTTTGTCGAGTTTGCGCGGCTGGTCTGCCACGAGCAGGTAGAAGTTGCCGAGTTCGGGCGAGCCGTTTTGGGTACGTTGTTAAATAACGAAAAATACTGCGTAGAAAAGAATGTAAGCCCAACAAGACCTCAAGGAGGTTACAAAAGCCCTTGTCGCATACCAGAAGGAGACAACGAAGTGAGTGGTTGGCGGTGGGAGTGTTACAGTGCGTTACGCAACCGTTTCTGACAAAAATTCCAGATGTCGTAATCAAACTCCAATAAATTAATAAATCCAGCCAATCTGAACCAGTCCCAAGCAAGAAATGAGAATAAAAGAATAAGCAAAGATAATGTCAGGGATTTCCATCTCTAATTAAGACATTTCGTTATGAAATTCTCTTTGTGGGAGTTTGTTTAAATGTGTCTGCGAATTTTATTGAGTACAAGTTGACCATAGATCAATCGACCAGGGGACAGAGCAGGATCCGGCTATAAGAAGAGGCTGTAGGCCTTTCCAAAGGACCAGCACTGCCAGGGGAAGCAGGAAGACAGGTAGAGAGTCGGTGGCCAGTATCCTGAATGAGGGACAAACTCCGCTAGAGAGGCGCCATCAGTTTTGGGTCCTAAACGACGGAAAGCTAATGTGTAGTGCTTTTAATGTGAGAAGTCTGGTGGCGCCAAAGAGACACGCCATGAGCATACAGCGTCGGGGAACGCAGTTAGCACAGCGTCCTGCAGTCCACAGGAAGTCAGTGTTTTGGGAAACGATAGACTCGGGTCGGTGCAAACGTAGGATTTCTGAACTGGAGTGAGACGAAACTCCATCCGGCTCTTTTGTGTTTAAGAACATCGCACCCACAGCCGTCAGGCTGGTGCCAGTTTAATTGCCTAGTTGCTGAGTCTGCAAAGAAACAGTAACATCAGCTGCCATTGGATAATACGAGGGTCATATCAAAAGATCAGTTGATGGCCATCCATTTTTTGGGTTGTTCTCAGCACTTACCCAACCTTCACGGGAAATAATTGTTTCATTCAGTAGTCCGTGAACTCCTCCCTGCTTCTATCGTCTTGTGACCTACAGTAACGTGTTACACATATGATAGGACCACCCCGCTTTAATGAAGTTAATTAATTAAGTTACTTATTGCGTGACAAGTGTAACTAAATTCGCGTAATTCTATATGGAGCGATCTTTATTAACAGTAAGGTCACCCGGTACAGATCTTAATGACAACCACAGCGGCATGTCAGTGGCTTATCCGTAACCTACAAGTACTACAGCGTGATTTATTGAATTACAAAGTTGTGGTCCAAATGTATATCCTCAGAAATTTCTTCGTCAGATCAAGGCTGATGTTAAATGCTAGTTTCCTCCATTTGGCGAAGAATGCTTCCCTTTACTGTGGACGTCTCCGTTTTAAGTTCTCCTTTCTTCGTCCGTCATGTGTTTAACTTGCTTCCAACGTAACAGAATTTATTAATTTCGTCAATTGTGACGATCAGTTTCGCACTAATCTCATTTAATACTGTAATATCCCACTTTCTTCAACACTGATTCTTCTGAACTATTCTAGTAACTTCAGTCTACTCTTCATTTACATCTACATGACTGCTCTGCAGTTCACAATTACATACCTTTAAGCTACTTTTCTACTGTTCCACTCTCGAGCAGCGCGCAGGAAAAACGATATTTAGTTCGTCTTCTCTGGTGAAGGAATTTCGGAAGGCTGTGTTCAATAAATCTGCTTTAGCAGCACTGTCATTGATATTCCATTGCAATCACGCAAAGAATGCTTCGTTTGTCTCCAGCCTCTAGCATGTGTCACATAAGACCATGTCATCACAAACTTTAACAACTGTCACTGTCCTACCCGTAGATGTTGACTGCTGCAGCGAGGTCAGGAACTGGGATGAGCTCTCACATGCTCGACACTATACTGACCTCAGTGTGAGGTGTGGCACCGCGATCTTTGGATGGTACCATAGTAACACTGAACATCCCCCATGTTCTATGTGGCGGAGCATCATTCTGACAGATATCTAACCCTGACCAGAGATCTGCAAGCGGATGTGTACACGACAAGGGTCGCAGGTATTTGGTTTCTCTCTGTCAAGGTGATTACAGAACGCTTCCCCACCTCTCTGTTCCTTATGAAAGACACTGAAGATGGTATCATCCAGACTGTCCCGATCTCCTTTCCCAATCAGCCGTCGTATTGATTCATTTTTTGCTCACTCATTTATATCATCTAATTGAAGATGTCATCTCGTAGAATCAGGTGTGCTGGCGGTGGTCTACGTCTTTCCAACACGATATTTCGGAGTCTCCATCAGGTGTTTCCTCAGACAGTCTCAGGAAGCACCTGATGGAGACGCCGAGTTGTGGTGTCGAATTATCGTGTAGGGAAGAAACAGACCACCGCCAGTACACCCGATTCTACTAGGTGACACGAATCGCCAGGTAGGTCTAAGGAATTGTACAGTTACATTATGTCTACTTGCATACAACCAGCTAAATTACTTTCAGGAGACGCTATTTGTCCTAGTGACGAATTTTCCTAATTCAATTTATGAAACACGTCAATAAAAGTAGGCAAGTTCTTCCAGTTGTCTCCGTATCTTGGAACTTCCTTTTCAACAGTAAATCGCTACAGACTACGTAATAATGTCCGAAATTCTTCTTGATGAGTACGCACCGGTCTTCCAGTATAACAGCAGCTCTGTTAACAGTGATGTATGCTCCACATTTCTGATTTGAAGAAGAGTCGGGTCCTATCACGCCTCGAATGGTCCGCCACATAGTCCGATCTTAACCCTTTAGTGCGAAGGGAGGTTGGTTTTATTCAGGTACTCTTTTGACTACAAAACACAACGTAATCTCCGTTCAATGCGACTGCCTTACGTCGCCTTCCTGGGACGGCCTGATTGCCTGCATGGTATCACTCTACCGATCGACTCGGATCCAGCGTTTTCCAGCATTTTTGCACCCCTTACCCATCATCCACGTATTGCTTCCGCCTGAGCGCATCCATCACTAGACCAAACAGGTGGAAGTCGGGAGGTGTAAGATCCGGATTGTAGGTTGGGTGAGGAAGAACATTTCAACGAAGTTTTGTGAGCTCCTCTCGGGTCTGCAGACTTGCGTGAGGCATTGCATTGTCATGGAGAAGGAGAAGTTAGTTCACATTTTTCTGGTGATGAACATGCTGTAGTCGTTTCTTCAGTTTCGTGAGGGTAGAGCAGTACACTTTAGACTTGATCGGTGCACCATGAGGGAGGACATCGGTCAGAATAACGCCTTCAGAGTACCAGGGGACCATCGCCAGGACCTAACCGGCTGAGGGTGCGGCTTTGGATTTCTTCTTCGTGGGAGAGATGGTGTTTCGTTTCCGGTTGGAACTGATAAACCCAGGTTTCATCGCCTGGGACGATGTTCCACATATACATCTACGTGATTACTCTGCTATTCACAATAAAGATCCTGGCAGAGGGTTCAATCAACCATCTTCATGCTGTCTCTCTACCATTCCACTCTCGAACGGCACGCGGGAAAAATGAGCACTTAAATTTTTCCGTGCGAGCCCTGATTTCTCTTATTTTATCGCGATGATCATTTCTCTCTTGTAGGTGGGTGCCAACAGAGTGTTTTCGCAATCAGAGGAGAAAACTGGTGATTGAAATTTAATGAGAAGATCCCGTCGCAACGAAAAACGCCTATGTTTTAATGATTGCCATTCCAATTTACGTATCATGTCTGTGACACTATCTCCTCTATTTCGCGATAATACAAAACGAGCTGCCCTTCTTTGTACTTTTTCGATGTCATTCGTCATCCCCACCTGTTGCGGATCTCACACTGCACAGCAGTATCCCAGAATAGGGCGGACAATCGTGGAGTAAGCAGTCTCTTTAGTAGACCTGTTGCACCTTCTAAGTGTTCTGCCAATGAATCGCAGTCTTTAGTTTGCTCTACACACAATATTATCTATATGATCGTTCCAATTTAGATTATTTGTAATTGTAATCCCTAAGTATTTCGTTGAATTTAGAGCCCTCATATTTGTATGACTTATCGCGTAATCGAAATTTAGCTGATTTCTTTTAGTACTCACGTGGATAACTTCGCACTTGTCTTTATTCAGGGTTAATTGCCACTTTTCGCACCATACAGATATCTTATCTAAATAATTTTGCAAGTCGTTTTGGTCATCTGATGACTTTACAAGACGGTAAATGACAGCATCATCTGCAACGAATCTAAGACTGCTACTCAGATTGTCTTCTATGTCGTTAATACAGATCAGGAACAACAGAGGGCCTATAACACTTCCTTGGGGAACGCCGGATATTACTTCCGTTCTACTCGGTGACTTTCTGTGTATTACTATGAACTGTGACCTTTCCGATAGGAAATCACGAATCCAGTCGCACAAATGAGGCTATATTCCATAGACACGCAGTTTGGTTACAAGTCGCTTGTGAGGAACGGTGTCGGAAGCCTTCTGGAGATCTAAAAGTATGGAATCAATTTGACATCCCCTGTTGATAGCACTCATTACTTCATGAGTATAAAGAGCTAGTTGTGTTTTGCAAGAACGATATTTTCTGAATTCTTGCCTTTATTAAGTGATTTAAGCTGCTTTGCGACACCGAGGATATCTACTTCTATGTTTCTCACCTTGGCAGTTGTTCTTGATTAGAATTCAAGAATAATTGCTTCGTCTTCTTTGATGAAGCAGTTTCGAACAACCATGTTTAATAACTCTGTTATGTTCGGCAAAAAACTGTCAGGATCAGCGTCGTAACGCGTGAGCAATTCCGTTGTGATGGTCATTCGTTGGTCTTTATGTTGTTCTGTTAGGCGGCGAGGAACACAGTGGGAACACAACTTTGAGCATCGTAACTGGTGAGCGGATCTGTCAGCACCGCCAACAGACACGTCATTCAGCAGTGAAGTGTATGATTGTGTTCCGTCAATGACCTCGGAGGAACGTGACCGAACTTTCCAACACAGCAAGAGTCGCAGATGTGTGTGGAATACCGGCACGCCGTAGGTCGAACAAGTTTGCGCGAACTTGCTGCGATAATGACAGACGCATTGCCCTTCGGCTCACCGTGCTTTTACTTACTGCCAGGTCCCCGTAGACACTCTCCAAGCGCCTACGCTCTGGTTTTCCTACAGACACTCAGTGACAGTTCTGCTTGGAACGTGTATTCCTTACAGACCTATCAAAACTACAGAACTGATGCATGAATGTTCCACTAGGTCGCGCAACAAATTTCGCATTTTTTCAAGGGAAACTGAGCGAGAAAAAAAATGTTACATTACTTATTGGACGCTCCTCGCAAATGTCTGGTACTACTTGGAAAGTCTTTGAGTGGAATCATCTGCGTATAAAAAACCTAGGCAAACTTGTAGAGTCTCTTCCTCGCCTAACTGAGTTGAAATTATTGGGTCTAGAGGCGCTGTTACACGGTGTTAGCGTGATCCATGCTCTGGGTGCCTAAGTTTTGTACGGTGTGCTTATTAGCGCCAAGAAATTAATGGCACAAATTCCAGCAGCAAATTTAAAAAATAAAACCCAGTCCGGGTTTTTTTTCTTGAAGTTATGTGGCAGTCATTCGAGCGCAGTTTTTGACAGCTAGCGCAGTGTCTTGATTCGCGCATTTAAAATAACCGGATCCGGGAGCTACACACTTCACCTGGATCCCTCATCTCTGCTCTATCCAATCCAAAGCCCACAACGGCCGCTGTTACCCATGCCAAAGGTGGAAAATCCGGCCATTAGATAAGTCATATTGTTCTGGCTGATCAGTGTATAGTATACGGGCTGACATGTATGTTGACAAATTGTATTGGACATATATGAACGCTTGTCACAGATATGTATATAATTATAGTGTTAGAAAAAACAAAAGACTGGAAATGTATAGTCTTTGACGAGCCACATCGATTTTATACGACATGCTAATTATGTCAACCGTAATCATGAATTGCAACTGCCTAAGTTCTGACAGTAGTAATATATAAACTCCTGGAAATTGAAATAAGAACACCGTGAATTCATTGTCCCAGGAAGGGGAAACTTTATTGACACATTCCTGGGGTCAGATACATCACATGATCACACTGACAGAACCACAGGCACATAGACACAGGCAACAGAGCATGGATATACAGTGTATATCCACCTTTCGCAGCAATGCAGGCTGCTATTATCCCATGGAGACGATCGTAGAGATGCTGGATGTAGTCCTGTGGAACGGCTTGCCATGCCATTTCCACCTGGCGCCTCAGTTGGACCAGCGTTCGTGCTGGACGTCCAGACCGCGTGAGACGACGCTTCATCCAGTCCCAAACATGCTCAATGGGGGACAGATCCGGAGATCTTGCTGGCCAGGGTAGTTGACTTACACCTTCTAGAGCACGTTGGGTGGCACGGGATACATGCGGGCGTGCATTGTCCTGTTGGAACAGCAAGTTCCCTTACCGGTCTAGGAATGGTAGAACGATGGGTTCGATGACGGTTTGGATGTACCGTGCACTATTCAGTGTCCCCTCGACGATCACCAGAGGTGTACGGCCAGTGTAGGAGATCGCTCCCCACACCATGATGTCGGGTGTTGGCCCTGTGTGCCTCGGTCGTATGCAGTCCTGAATGTGGCGCTCATCTGCACGGCGCCAAACACGCATATGACCATCATTGGCACCAAGGCAGAATCGACTCTCATCGCTGAAGACGACACGTCTCCATTCGTCCCTCCATTCACGCCTGTCGCGACACCACTGGAGGCGAGCTGCACAATGTTGGGGCGTGCGCGGAAGACGGTCTAACGGTGTGCGGGACCGTAGCCCAGCTTCATGGAGACGGTTGCGAATGGTCCTCGCCGATACCCCAGCAGCAACAGTGTCCCTAATTTGCTGGGAAGTGGCGGTGCGGTCCCCTACGGCACTGCGTAGGATCCTACGATCTTGGCGTGCATCCGAGCGTCGCTGCGGTCCGGTCCCAGGTCGACGGGCACGTGCACCTTCCGCCGACCACTGGCGACAACATCGATGTACTGTGGAGACCTCACGCCCCACGTGTTGAGAAATTCGGCGGTACGTCCACCCGGCCTCCCGCATGCCCACTATACGCCCTCGCTTATAGTCCGTCAACTGCACAAACGGTTCACGTCCACGCTGTCGCAGCATGCTACCAGTGTTAAAGACTGCGATGGAGCTCCGTATGCCACGGCAAACTGGCTGACACTGACGGCGGCGGTGCACAAATGCTTCGCAGCCAGCGCCATTCGACGGCCAACACCGCGGTTCCTGGTGTGTCCGCTGTGCCGTGCTTGTGATCTTTGCTTGTACAGCCCTCTCGCAGTGTCCGGAGCAAGTATGGTGGGTCTGACACACCGGTGTCAATGTGTTCTTTTTTCTATTTCCAGGAGTGTATAATGACATGTATGATATATTATAGGACAGATTTGAGAACCTATCATGTTTCCTGACGCGCATGCCACTGCTATAAAGACACATAATGTAAGTAGACTTATATTACTGTTACTATATATACAGTTGCCTTTTTTAGAAATCGATCCAGATACAGGTATTTGTTCCTCTGTAGGAGATGCCACTGATGGGCTATAAACCCGAAAACCGGTTTTGGCAAATAAATATTTCTAATGCAGCTCATTGCGTATAGAAGATGTCCATTACTAAATACCATAAGATCATTTGTTTTCTTCTTTTCAGTATGGCAGCAGACGAGGAAGATATCATTTCACTTAATTTTATTTTATTTACTGCCATTTCCAGAGGCCTGGCCGGCCCGCTGTGCCCGAGCGTTTCTATGAGCTTCAGTCCAGAACCGCGCTGCTACTACGGTCACAGGTTCGAATCCTGCCTCGGGCATGGATGTGTGTGATGTCGTAAGGTTAATTAGGTTTATGTAGTTCTAAGTTCTATGGGACTGATGACCCCAGATGTGAAGTCCCATAGTGCTCAGAGCCATTTGAACCACAGGCCGGTCAACCAGATGCTAAGGCTGGTCGTGCTTTTACGATATCAGCTTTTATATACTCAGAAAATGGCGAACTCTTCTAATTAGGAAAACATAGAGAGGATAGGAAAGAATTTAGATTTAATGGATGACAGGATAGAGTAAAGAGGTGAGTCCCGCCACGTCTGGCAGCTGGGGGTAAAAGTCTCGGTACGCTCGTCGAGACATTACTTCCGGCCGCCTTTTCTTTCCGCTACATTATTATAATCCCCATTTTCAATCCTAAAGAGAGTTTATATGCGTTATGTATAGGGAGTCTGGTGAAGTTGTTGCAATGTCATTTTCTTACGAGTACTGTTGTAATTCTACATATCTAAGTACTAGATTAGACTGACTGTTTATAGCACAACTACCAGTCACTATCTAATTCTACTAGGTACATTTTTGTTTTAAGCGTACTAATTGGTTTATTTCCCGGTCCCTTTATGTGCTAAGTTTATGATTAGGCAACATTTACATATTTGCTTTTGCGGATTTTGTACCATGTACATATTGATTCTTACTTTTTTTTCGTCTACCGTCCGTATCCGTTACCCTGTGGAGTTAATCTTGATGCAGCAGATTATGTTGTCGGCGGTTTACTCGTCTATTCCGGTACTCAGTGTGTAGTGCAGTAGAGATTGTGTCTGCTAGTGTGTTCAGCGTCTTCCATATGTCTTCGTTACGCTCTGTGTTGTATATGGTGTTATGTGTTATGTTTTTCTGTATTGTCCTCTTTGCCTTAGGTTGTTGAACAGTCTACAGGTCAGGACGGTGTGTTTCGGGGTTCTAGTTTCGCCGCATGTACGGTTTGACTCATTGATCAGTGTCATACGATGTAGGTGTGTGGGATAAGGGCCGCGTCCGGACAGAAACTTATCCACGCCACGGCTGTGGTTGGCGTAGCTCATCGTAGCCGCTCCTGAATATCAGGGAATACGTTGTATACACTACGCCCCTCATCACTAACGTCCCATATTTGTTGCCATGTATCCATGTGTGTCAAGTCGGCACTTGTTGCTAACTGGTATTTCAGTAACTTGCTGAATGCTGTAAGTTCTGCCCATTTTTAACCAGTATGATGATGCGCTATTTCTGATCATAGCATCGACTCGCTGTATTCCTATCACCACATACAGTGTTTCCACTGATGAGGAGCCGGATGCCTAAGACACTCATAGCAGTACACTTCTGCGACATCGTCTGAGAGCTGTTTTGTTCCCAAGTTTCAGAGCGTACGTAGAAGATAGCCGAAAAGTATTGTGAGCGTATGGGTTTGCTATTAATCTGAGATGAACCCTTTATCCTGTGGCTCCTGCAAGATGCAATTTCGACCCCCACATTACTACAGAAGTCAGACAGACGCTCCTAACGTTCTAAAGGGAAATGCCTGAAAAACTTTCAGCATTAAATATCTCCTGGAGTCGTCCGCTGTAAGGAAATGACACAAAAATTCACAAAATTTCTTACGTAACTAGTGAGATACTTGGGTACTGGAGTAGTGGTAGCTGTTGTTGTTGTTGTTGTGGTCTTCAGTCCTGAGACTGGTTTGATGCAGCTCTCCATGCTACTCTATCCTGTGCAAGCTTCTTCATCTCCCAATAACTACTGCAACCTACATCCTTCTGAATCTGCTTGGTGTATTCATCTCTTGGTCTCCCTCTATGATTTTTACCCTCCGCGCTGTTAGTTAGTGTAAGAAAAACATGAAACTAATGACAATTATCATTTATTTTGCAAAAATTTTGAGAAATCACAATAGCACTTTTAGTAATGAACTTAAAACGTTATTTCCTGGTTCTTTTCAGAATGTGAAGTTACCTCTTAAGGATAGGATTCGCTAATGAAATTTCTATACAAAGTTTAAGATTGTTATTGACTTGGCAGAATGGCTGAGAGCCGCGCCAACTCAAACTTGAATAATTATCCGTAAGAATGTTGCAAGGTACGGTCGAGGCTGCCGCGTGTGAAATGCAGTGAAGGATACTGTTGTAGAAGAAATATGGGGCTCGCAATAGCTGTAGTGCACAATACCGTAAGCTGCGATGACTGCTGTCTGCGCCGCTCGTTGCTGACAAATAAGATAACTCTCGGATGAGATTTTCACTCTGCAGCGGAGTGTGCGCTGATATGAAACATCCTGGCAGATTAAAACTGTGTGCCCCGCCGAGACTCGAACTCGGGACCTTTGCCTTTACCGGGCAAGTGCTCTACCATCTGCGCTATCGAAACGCGATTCACACCCGCTACTCACAGCTTTACTTCTGGCAGTACCTCATCCCCCCAGGCTGTGGCTAAGCCATGTCTCCGCAATATCCTTTCTTTCAGGAGTGCTAGCTCTGCAAGGTTCACAGGAGAGCTTCTGTAAAGTTTGCAAGATAGGAGACGAGGTACTGGCAGAAGTAAAGCTGTGAGGACGGGGCGTGAGTCGTGCTTCGGTAGCTCAGATGGTAGAGCACTTGCCTGCGAAAGGCAAACGTCCCGAGTTCGAGTCTCGGTTGGGCACACAGTTTGAATCTGCCAGGAAGTTTCAAGATAACCCTCGTTCTATCTGGATTGACCTTCACCAATCAAACTCTCCCTACGCCTTCATGAAGTCAAGGACTCCTTTTCTCCCCTAGTCTAACTATTGGCGTGGTACACCGGTCAGATAACCAGTCCGCCGCAATGCCATTCAAAAATTCTCTCGCAGGCGTTTAACTATAACTCTGTCCGTTCACACCGCACAATAAGTGTGTCAGCCAACACAGTGAACAACGCTTAATCGAAAGGTCTCAATATAAAGTTGCACTTCGATTCGCTCTCGGCAGAGGTGCTCTCCCAGTGAAGTACTGAGGAGAGACTTGTTTCTCGCTCTCTGAGTACACGTACGAGCGCGCACGCTCTCGTTACGTGTTCTCGCTCCAAGAGTGACAACGGAACGGCCCCTCTCCACGCCAGACGTGAAGGGGTATATCTCTCGGACTCTTCCATTACTCCTTCAGCTCAAGGTGTCAGAAATATCACATGCCAATCAGCATTGCTCTTCTAAAACGGGAGAATGACGTTTCGTTTAAGGAGGCCAATCCGCAAACCTGTAGTATCGGCGTTTGGCGTTTGCTGTCTCCCTGTGAAAATATCTGAAACTGCGTGCTATGTGTAAAGAATACGTAGACTGTCCGCTCCCACACAATGTAGCGGAATTTGCTTTTAAGCCGAACACGGGGTCGTTCCTCCTTTCACTCGGGCAACCGCTGTCTGCTCTATGGGCGGTCACCGGCCGACATAGATAGGCTGGGACCGACCCCCTGGCGTGCAGTCTGCCTCTCTCGAACTAAAGGCTCCTGTGACCATCGTGTCTGGAATGTATGTGTGTACGCCAGCCTCGACTATTTCAACTACGTTGCGCTTACTTGTTATTTGCATATCATTTACATCCGATCGCGGTCCTCTGGTTTGGAGCCGAGTGGAAGGCTTAAACCAGAGACTCAGACGATTCTGCGGAGAGCTGGGGTGCAAATTTCTCGAGCTCCGCTATCGGGTGGAGAAATGTAGGGTCTCCCTGAATAGGTCAGGCGTGCACTAAAGGCTCCTGTGACCATCGTGTCTGGAATGTATGTGTGTACGCCAGCCTCGAGTATTTCAACTACGTTGCGCTTACTTGTTATTTGCATATCATTTACATCCGATCGCGGTCCTCTGGTTTGGAGCCGAGTGGAAGGCTTAAACCAGAGGCTCAGACGATTCTGCGGAGAGCTGGGGTGCAAATTTCTCGAGCTCCGCTATCGGGTGGAGAAATGTAGGGTCCCCCTGAATAGGTCAGCCGTGCACTACACGCCGGAAGCGGCTACAAGGGTAGCGGAGTACGTGTGGAGTGCACATGGGGGTTTTTTAGGTTAGAGAATTCTCTCCCTAGGCCCGACAAGACGCCTCCTGAGACGCGGCAAGGTAGGAGTAGGCAAAATGCAACAGGGAATGACAATATTAATGTGCTAATAGTAAACTGCAGGAGCGTCTATAGAAAGGTCCCCGAACTGCTCTCATTAATAAACCGTCACAACGCCCATATAGTACTAGGGACAGAAAGTTGGCTGAAACCAGACGTAAACAGTAATGAAATCCTAAACTCAGATTGGAATGTATACCGCAGAGATAGGCAGGACAGTGAAGGGGGAGGCGTGTTTATAGCGATAAGAAGTGCAATAGTATCGAAGGAAATTGACGGAGATCCGAATTGTGAAATGATTTGGGTGAAGGTCACGGTTAAAGCAGGCTCAGACATGGTAATTGGATGTCTCTATAGGCCCCCGGGCTCAGCAGCTGTTGTGGCTGAGCACCTGAAGAATAATTTGGAAAATATTTCGAGTAGATTTCCCCACCAAGTTATAGTTCTGGGTGGAGATTTTAATTTGCCGAATATAGACTGGGAGACTCAAACATTCATAACAGGCGGCAGGGAAAAAGAATCCAGCGAAATTTTTTTAAGTGCTTTATCTGAAAACTACCTTGAGCAGGTAAACAGAGAACCGACTCGTGGCGATAACATATTAGACCTTCTGGTGACAAACAGACCCGAACTATTTGAATCAGTTAATGCAGAACAGGGAATCGGCGATCATAAAGCGGTTACTACATCGATGATTTCAGCCGTAAATAGAAATATTAAAAAAGGTAGGAAGATTTTTCTGTTTAGCAAAAGTGACAAAAAGCAGATTTCAGAGTACTTGATGACTCCACACAAAAGTTTTGTCTCAAGTACAGATAGTGTTGAGGATCAGTGGACAAAGTTCAAAACCATCGTACAATATGCGTTAGATGAGTATGTGCCAAGCAAGATCGTAAGAGATGGAAAAGAGCCACCGTGGTACAACAACCGAGTTAGAAAACTGCTGCAGAAGCAAAGGGTACTTCACAGCAAACATAAACATAGCCAAAGCCTTGCAGACAAACAAAAATTACGCGAAGCGAAATGTAGTGTGAGGAGGGCTATGCGAGAGGCGTTCAATGAATTCGAAAGTAAAGTTCTATGTACTGACTTGGCAGAAAATCCTAAAAAATTTTGGTCCTATGTCAAAGCGGTAGGTGGATCAAAACTAAATGTCCAGACACTCTGTGACCAAAATGGTACTGAAACAGAGGATGACAGACTAAAGGGCGAAATACTAAATGTCTTCTTCCAAAGCTGTTTCACAGAGGAAGACTGCACTGTAGTTCCTTCTCTAGATTGTCGCACAGATGACAAAATGGTAGATATCGAAATAGACGACAGAGGGATAGAGAAAAAATTAAAATCGCTCAAAAAAGGAAAGGCCGCTGGACCTGATGGGATACCAGTTGGATTTTACACAGTGTACGCGAAGGAACTTGCCCCCCTTCTTGCAGCGGTGTACCGTAGGTCTCTAGAAGAGCGTAGCGTTTCAAAGGATTGGAAAAGGGCACAGGTCATCCCCGTTTTCAAGAAGGGACGTCGAACAGATGTGCAGAACTATAGACCTATATCTCTAATGTCGATCAGTTGTAGAATTTTGGAACACGTATTATGTTCGAGTATAATGACTTTTCTGGAGACTAGAAATCTACTTTGTAGGAATCAGCATGGGTTTCGAAAGAGACGGTCGTGTGAATCCCAGCTCGCGCTATTCGTCCACGAGACTCAGAGGGCCTTAGACACGGGTTCACAGGTAGACTTTTGACTTCCGCAAGGCGTTTGACACAGTTCCCCACAGTCGTTTAATGTACAAAGGAAGAGCATACGGACTATCAGACCAATTGTGTGATTGGATTGAGGAGTTCCTAGATAACAGAGCGCAGCATGTCATTCTCAATGGAGAGAAGTCTTCCGAAGTAAGAGTGATTTCAGGTGTGCCGTAGGGGAGTGTCATAGGACCGTTGCTATTGACCTGGTGGATGACATCGGAAGTTCACTGAGACTTTTTGCAGATGACGCTGTGGTGTATCGAGAGGTTGCAACAATGAAAAATTGTACTGAAATGCAGGAGGATCAGCAGCGAATTGACGCATGGTGCAGGGAATGGCAATTGAATCTCAATGTAGACAAGTGTAATGTGCTGCGAATACATAGAAAGATAGATCCCTTATCATTTAGCTACAAAATAGCAGTTCAGCAACTGGAAGCAGTTAATTCCATAAATTATCTGGGAGTATGCATTCGGAGTGATTTAAAATGGAATGATCATATTAAGTTGATCGTCGGTAAAGCAGATGCCAGACTAAGATTCATTGGAAGAATCCTAAGGAAACGCAGTCCGAAAACAAAGGAAGTAGGTTACAGTACACTTGTTCGCCCACTGCTTGAATACTGTTCAACAGTGTGGGATCCGTACCAGATAGGGTTGAAGAAAAGAGCTAGAGAAGATCCAACGGAGAGCAGCGCGCTTCGTTACAGGATCATTTAGTAATCGCGAAAGCGTTACGGAGATGATGGATAAACTCCAGTGGAAGACTCTGCAGGAGAGACGCTCAGTAGCTCGGTACGGGCTTTTGTTAAAGTTTCGAGAACATACCTTCACCGAGGAGTCAAGCAGTATATTGCTCCCTCCTACATATATCTCGCGAAGAGACCATGAGGATAAAATCAGAGAGATTAGAGCCCACACAGAAGCATACCGACAATCCTTCTTTCCACGAACAATACGAGACTGGAATAGAAAGGAGAACCGATAGAGGTACTCAGGGTACCCTCCGCCACACACCGTCAGGTGGCTTGCGGAGTATGGATGTAGGTGTAGATAGATGAATTCATACAACATTGACTTCATTTTATCGAGTTTGGGTTTGAATGGAGCGTCTTGATGAGCGTAATATGATTGTGTGGGCGGAATATGTAAGCAATGAAGGTCAGGAGACCGCGACGTCTTACAGTATACGGCCGTAATGTCAGTTAGAGAAGTGGAGTTCATGCGACTACATCCCCGAGATGTAGCGCATCATTCAATACGCCGCACAAATGATGAAGATGCGCGATGTTCCGGTTAATCGGTATCTTGATAATCGATATGCTACTGTACAGTATCGAAGACACGCGTTGTAGAGTCTGCCCAGTCTTGCACCGCGGCGAGGCTCTGCGCGCGGTCGGCCCTGGAACTCGAGCTGGAGTTATTATAAGGGGGGACGGGGCACGCGCTGCCTGCCCCCCCCCCCCCCCCTAACGCTCCAACCACGAAATATGCGGGGGACGTATACCGGGCTGGCCCGCATAGCGAGTGGTCGGCCCTCATTAAGGGAGCGCTGCCATTGTGTGCTAATGCCGCAGCGCGCATGCGCGCAGGCGATCCGGCTGCATCCTGCGTCTGGTGCGGCAGGAGGAGGCTGGACCAACCAGGCTGACGGAAGGCGCGCCACGGCTGGCAAAGACGAGGCTCTGCAGGAGCAGCGATGGGCAAACTTTTAATAACATCGATATATATTGTAAACTTAACCTTGTGTTCTGCCTTACGGCAGGTCTTGTCATGGGGGAAGCCTCGTCAGAGAGGTCCACTGTATGAGCGTCTACGGAAGTGATTCCAGTGGTGGTTTCCCGTTACCTTCCACTGATGATGAGGACAACACAACACCCAGTTCCTGAGCGGAGAAAATTACCGATCCAGCCGGGAATCGAACACGGGTTCCTTGGTGTGACAGACCGCCGCGCTGACCACTCAGCTATAGGGGCGAACATATATTGTAACGCCACATATAAAAGTCTACGGTGCTATCGAGAAGAAAGTATAGAAATTCGATATATCGGTCGATATATTCAATATTTATAGGAATTAAAAGAAAAAACAGTTTGAAGACAAATGTTCAAATGTGTGTGAAATGTTATGGGACTTAACTGCTAAGGTCATCAGTCCCTAAGCTAGCACACTACTTAACCTACATTATCCTAAGGACAAACACACACACCCACGCCCGAGGGAGGACTCGAACCTCCGCCGGGACCAGCCACACAGTCCATGACTGCAGCGCCTAAGACCGCTCGGCTAATCCCGCGCTGCTCGAAGTCACAGAAATCATTAACAAACATTTAGAAATCGACAAATACTTCATTACATCCAACATTAACCAATAAAAGACACATAACGTACTATAATATCATCTAGTTACAAAAATAATCAATGAAACCAATAAGCATCACCGATAGACATTAACGCGGTGGTCTCGCGGTTCTAGGCGCGCAGTCCGGAACCGTGCGACTGCTACGGTCGCAGGTTCGAATCCTGCCGCGGGCATGGATGTGTGTGATGTCCTTAGGTTAATTCGGTTTAAGTAGTTCTAGGTTCTAGGGGACTGATGACCACAGCTGTTAAGTCCCATAGTGCTCAGAGCCATTTGAACCATTAACAGAACTATTTGTTTAATATGCGTCTCTGTTGGTTTCCTACTGTTACCTGGCACAGCCAAGTTTACTACGGGGGCCACTCATTCGGAAGAAACAGGAGAGACTTGGCATATTAAGTATTTTTGAGCAATTTGTGACAAAACAGGCGTGAAACGACGGCTTAACATTTAAGACAACAGATTCCATTTTCCATTAAATACCAGTGCAGTAATGTGTGTGATTTTCGAGCGAAGTGTAATTTGTTTTTACAGTGCGTGTAATTTTTTTTCCAGGCAGTCAGTGGGTATGAGAAGCGCTCGTTCTGTCTCATAGTTGGGAGCAGGAAGAAATGATTTCCAGCATTCTCATACAGTGCTGTCACCAAATGGGTGCATTTTGCTCCTTGCACCTATCATATGCAATGATAGAAATGACAAACGAAATTAACAAACTGTCACGAATATGCAGTATAGGTATACTCATGCCCAAATCTGGTGCTCATTCGTGGTACTGAACATGAAATTAAATTAAGCCCAATGTAAGGTATTTACTTTGAGATTCCAAAGATTGGCAATCTGGGCAAGAAATGTGCTGATGAGAACTATAGTGACTATGAATCAAGAAAAGACAGACAATAAAAATATCGCCTTCGATATTAAATATCCATTATTCCAGATGTGGACAATTTAAACATCGACTATACGTACCGATTTTATTTTGAAGAAATATCTATATTTTGATACGTTGATATTTTTTGCCCATTCCTATGCGGGAGCTGCCTCGCTGACCAAGTCAACGAGAAAAACTGTCAGAGAGATTCGACCCTACCTGGAGGCTTACCAGCAATCCTTCTTATCGCGAACTATACGCGACTGGAACAGGAAAGGGACAGGTGTCATTGGTACACACAGTACGCTCCACCACAAATCGCGAGGTAGCTTGTGTGACATAGATGGAGATATACGATGGGTATATAATAACTAATTCAACACATTTTTTTAGGAAGCAGGTTCGGTTTATTCAGAATTCCAATATACACTACTGGCCATTAAAACTGCTACACCACGAAGATGGCGTGCTACAGAGGCGAAATTTAACCGACAGGAAGAAGATGCTGTGATATGCAAATGATAAGCTTTTCAGAGCATTCACACAAGGTTGGCGCCGGTGGCGACACCTACAACGTGCTGACGTGAGGAAAGTTTCCAACCGATTTCTCATACACAAACAGCAGTTGACCGGCGATGCCTGGTGAAACGTTGCTGTGATGCCTCGTGTAAGGAGGAGAAATGCGTACCATCACGTTTCCGACTTTCATAAAGGTCGGATTGAAGCCTATCGCGATTGCGGTTTATCGTATCGCTGATCCCTGCTCGCGTTGGTCGAGATCCAATGACTCTTAGCAAAATATGAAATGGGTGGGTTCAGGAGGGTAATACGGAACGCCGTGCTGGGTCCCAACGGCCTCGTATCACTAGCAGTCGAGATGACAGGCATCTTATCCGCATGGCTGTAACGGATCGCGCAGCCACGTCTCAATCCCTGAGTCAACAGATGGGGACGTTTGCAAGACGACAACAATCTGCACGAACAGTTGTACGACTTTGCAGCAGCATGGACTATCAGCTCTGAGACTATGGCTGCGGTTACCCTTGACGCTGCATCACAGACAGGAGCGCCTGCGATGGTATACTAAACGACGAACCTGGGTGCACGAATGGCAAAACATCAGTTTTCGGTTGAATCCAGGTTCTGTTTACAGCATCATGATGGTCGCATCCGTGTTTGGCGACATCGCAGTGAACGCAAATTGGAAGCGTGTATTCGTCATCGCCATACTGGCGTATCACTCGGCGTGATGGTACTGGTTGCCATTGGTTACACGTCACCGTCACCTCTTGTTCGCATTTGCGGTACTCTGAACAGTGGAGTTAAATTTCATATGTGTAGCGACCCGTGGCTCTACCCTTCATTCGATCCCTGCGAAACCCTACATTTCAGCAGGATAATGCACGACCGCGTGTTGCAGGTCCTGTATGGGCCTTTCTGGATACCGAATATGTTCGATTGCTGCCCTGGCCAACATATTCTCCAGATCTCTCACCAAATGAAAAGGTCTGGTCAATGGTGGCCGAGGAAGTGGCTCATCACAATACACCAGTCACTACTGTTGATGAACTGTGGTATCGTGTTGAAGCTGCATGGGCAGCTGTACCTGTACACGCCATCCAAGCTCTGTTGACTCAATTCCCAGGTGTATCAAGGCCTTTATTACGGCCAGAGGTGGTTGTTCTGGGTACTGATTTCTCAGGATGTATGCACCCAAATTGTGTGAAAATGTAATCACATGTCAGTTCTAGTATAATATATTTGTCCAATGAATACCCGTTTATCATCTGCATTTCAATTTTAATGGCCAGTATCGTATTTTTTTCAGGCTTTCAGGGGGTAAAAGAAGCGCACATTCTGTCTCATAGTTGGGAGCAGGGAGAAATTATTTCCACCAGTTTCATACAGTGCTGTCACCAAATGGGTGCATTTTGCACCTTGTATCTATCATTTGCAATGGTAGAAATGCCACACGAAAGTAACAAGGTGTCATGAATATGCAGTATAGGTACACACATGACCAAATCTCGTGCTCATTTGAAGTATTGAATATGAAATTAAATTAAGCCCAGTGTAAGACATTTACTTTCAGATTGCAAGGATTGGTAGTCTGGGGAAGAAATCTGCTGATGAGAACTATAGTGATTATGAATCAAGAAAAGACAGACAATGAAAATGTCGCCTTCGATATTAAATATCGACAAATCGACATGTGGACAATTTAAACATCGACTATACGTATAGATTTTATTTTGATACGTCGATATTTTTTGGCCCTCCTTAAGCGGGAGCTGCTGCGCTGACCACGTCAACGAGGAAAACAGTCAAGAGAGATGTGACCCTACACGGAGGCTTACCAGCAATCCTTCTTCTCGCAGACTATACGCGGCTGGATCAGGAAAGGGGGGAAAGTCATTGGTACACACAGTACCCTCCACCACAAATCGCGAGGTAGCTTGCGTGACATAGATGTAAACATACTAGGAGTGTATAATAACTAATGCAACACATTTTTGTAGAAAGCAGTTTGGGTTTATTCAGGATTCCAATATACCATATTATTCCCTACTCTTTTGGCTACAGAATCATATTTTTCAAGATAATCTTTGATCAATTTGACGGCCTTGCTACACCTTTCTGGGAGGGTCTGTGCATCCCTCACAGGCCATACACATGAGTCCAAAAGTGTGAGATTCGGGCTGCAGGCTGGATGAGGTTGAACATTCCAATGAAGTTTTGTGAGCTCCGCTTGGGTGAGTGGACTTGTTTGAGGGCCTTGCACTGTCATGGAAAATTTCGTTTGCATTTTTGTGCCGACGAACACGCTGGAGACGTTTCTTCAGTTTCGTGAGGGTGCCACAGTACGCACAAGAGTTGATCGGTGCACCATGAGGGACGTCATCAAACAGAATAACCCCTTCGCAGTACGAGAAAACCGTCGCCATGACTTTACCGGTTGAGGTTGCAGCTTTGAACCTTTTCTTCGGAGGAGAGGTGGTTTGGTGCACTCGATGGATTGTAGTTACGTTTCCGGTTCGAAGTGATGAACCCATGTTTCATCGCCTGTGTCGATGTTTGACAAAAATTGTCACTGTGAGCCTGGTAAAGCGCAAGCAAGTCTGCAAAGATGGTCCGTTGTTGCTCTTTATTATCTTTGGTCAGGCAGCGAGGAAACCAACGGGCACACATCTTTACGTACCTCAACTGGTGGACGAGTGTGTCAGTACTACATACAGAGACGTCCCGTTGTGCAGCGTGGTGTTCACTTGTGATCCGTCGATCGCCTTGAATGAGAGTGTCCGCACGTTCAGACACTGAAAAAGGCACAGCTGTGTGCGGCCGGCCGGCACGCAGCTGATCGGACAGGTTTGTGCGACGTTGTTGCGATGATGACACACCAGCGACTCACAGCGCTGTTTGTTCACTTCCAGGTCTCCATAGGCATTCTTCAACGCCCTGGTTTTCCACCAAAAGATACTCGTTGACTCCTCTCTGCTTGGAACGCATCTCCGTTACTGACACCATTTTGATGGGTATGTATAGCGCTGCTGTCGCAACTTCATGAAACTATAGGTGCGGATCGGCAATATTTCAGGATGTTCTACAGCAAATTCCGCATTTTTTTCACCCGCAAGTGACCGAGGAAAGAATGTGTTGCATTACTTACTGAAGCGTCCTCGTACAAACGATACTCAGTAGTAAAAACTACTTATCTCCGAAGAGGAACACAGCACTGAACTATAAAAAGGGTAGAAAATCGGATGCACATAATTACCGGCCAATTTCACTGACATCGATTTCTTGTAGAATCATGGAACATATTTTGTGTTCAGATATAATGACCTTTCTAGACTCTGAGAAGCTCATCTGCAGAAACCAGCATGGTTTTAGGAAAAGCGGTCATGCGATACACAGCTGGCCCTCTTTGCAAGTGATATACAAGAGGCTCTAGATACCTGCTCCCAGACTGATGCCATATTTCTCGACTTTCGAAAGGCGTTAGACTCAGTTCCGCACTGTCGCTTGTTCCAAAAAGTGCGCGCTTGCGTTCTATCCGATGATATATGCGGTTGGATAGAAAGTTTTCTAGCAGGCAGAGAGCAGTATGTCGTCCTGAATGGGGTGACTTCAACAGTAACAAGCGTAACTTCAGGTGTGCCCCAGGGCAATGTAATAGGTCCGCTGTTTTTTTTTCGATTTACATAAACGAGCTGGTTGATGATACTGACAGCGGCCTGAGACTGTTTGCCGATGATGCTATAGTCTACAGAAAAGTAGTATGACACGAAAGTTGTGAACAAATCAATGAGAATTTGCAGAAAAGAAATGCGTGGTGTAATGACTGGCAGTTATCTCTCTATATTAGTAAGTGTAACCTACTGTGTATAACAAGGCGAAAATCACCATTATTGTACGAGTACAAAATAAATGACCTGTCTTTGGAAGCGGTCACATCCGTCAAGTATTTGGGTGTGACTATTCGGAATGATCTCAAATGGAATCATTAGATTACACAAGTAAAGGGTAAGGCAAACTCGAGATTGCGGTTTATTGCTAGAATCCTGAAGCGATACAGTCCTTCCACAAAGGAAATAGCTTACAATACGTTAGTTCGTCCAGTATTAGAGTATTGTTTGTCTGTACGGGACCTTTACCAATTGGGTCAGATTCAAGAGACTGAGAAGGCCAAAAGAAGAGCGGCAAGATTCGTGACTGGTACATTTAGCCATCGAGAGAGCGTTACAAATCTCATAGAAAGTTTGAAGTGGGACACACTTGCAGATAGACGGCGTGCTAAATGGAAGAGGGTGCTCACTAAATTCCGAAATCCGATCTTCACCGAGGATATAGGGCCTATATTATTACCTCCAAGTTTCAAATCGCGCAGTGATCACCATTCAAAGGTAAGGGGAATTAGAGCTCGTGCTGAGGCGTTCAGACAGTCGGTTTTCCCTCCCTGCGCCATCCGCGAGTGGAGGAAAAAATGACTTTGGCGCGAATTGTACTCTCCGCCACACACCGCTTGGTGGCTAGCGGAGTACATATGTAGATGTAGACCACAGTTGCGCAGATACTCATCTGATCGCCAAAGGAATCACAGAGAAGAACCAACATCTTAATAGCTCGAATTCCAGCGACCTTGACCGGTTCAGTACTAGAGAAATAAAGAAGTCCTGTAGAGGGATCGAAGATACAAACCGTATTCGAACAAAAACGAAAGGTGGCCTACATTTTTTTAATTTATGCAATCAGAAACAACAATTTCAAACCGCCTTTAATTTCGTTTATGAGAAACCTACGATTCAAAAGGCGAATTAGTTTTGCAGAATCTATTATTTACTATATTCGTATTTTCCTTAAGTATAAGATTCATAAAATTGGCGCTCATCCAGCACAAACTGCCTCAGATAAACCGCGATAAACAGTATGGATGACTTGTGTCCAGAATCAAATTACCATGAATATAATCGCAGTGATTTCTCGGCCTTTCTCACGTGACTGTTTAATGTTGTGCTTCCGGGTGTTCTGCCGAGTTGTTGTTTGCATTTTACGCCGGGCGTGTGCCGCATTCCATGCGAATGTGGCGTGTCTTACGTGGAGCAGACAGTCAGAACAGTCTAGGATAGTTGCAAGCAACATGAGCGACACTCTCGATTAAAACAGCCGAGCAAATCAGCTGTCGCCGAGAACTGCCTCGAATACAATCATAAAATGAAATAAGATGAGGCCTGCATCAGATGGTTCAAACACCAAGTTTCTGGGACAGCATAATTAAGGAGTCTACCGAAATAAAGGTTTCAGCAAACCTGGTAAATAGCGCCGGAAGTTACAATTTGAATAACGCTTGGGGCCCGCCACTCAATTTATTAAAATCTCGTCTGCCACTACAGAGCTGGAAAACACTCAGAGAATCTGCGTTTCACACAATATCAGTGCGCTCTGAGAAACAACAGCATCAAAGGGAGTAGCGGAGGTCGAGAATCGGACTCGGCTGTGAATAGCGGCGCGAGACCAGAAACAGCCTCATTAGAGTCCACGCAGAGAGCCCATAGCGAAATTCTAAGCACTTGAAGACAACGGCTGGGACGGAAGTCAAAATTTTCTGCATTAAATAGTATCAACTTGGCAGCACACCTGGAGGCACACATCTCTATAATCTCAGGGTAAAATTTTACTAATGGCTGCGGCGGCGTGGTGTGCTGATGTTGGCAACGACCATAGAACGCTGGAAAATCACGACGACCAATCGTGGCACAGATGCAGGCAGCCTATCAGAATTTAGCCCGTAATAGAAAAGTTATCTCCACAATAATTATTCTGATAATGCCGATCGGAATTCTCATCCACATATGTAGTAGCTCACTGAAACAGGACATTTTTCCAGACAGACTGAAATGTGCTATTGTTAAACCATTGCTTTAAAAGGGGGATAGGATGATGCTAACAACTACTGCCCAGTCTCACTTCTCACAGATTTATCCAAAATTCCTGAAAAAGTAGTGTATTCAAGAGTAGCTTCATATATTTGTAAAAATGAAGTACTAACGAAATGTCAGTTTGGTTTTTAGAAAAGCTTTTCAACATAGAATACTATCTAGACTTTCGCTTATCAAGTATTAAATGCTGTGACTAACCCAACATTACCCTCTGGCATATTTTGTGAGCTGTCAAAGGCTTTTGACTGTGTGAATCATGAAATTCTTGTAGATAAGTATTGTGGTATGAGTGGAACAGTGCACAAAATTGTTTAATTCATATTTAATTGGAAGGATGCAGAAGGTTAAAATTAAGAGTACAGATAGTCTGCAAAAATCTGGTGAGTCTTGTGACTGGGGAGGTATCAAGAATGGTGTCCCCCAGGGTTCAGTCTTTGATCCCTTATTGTTCTTAACATATATTAATGACTTGCCACCAGTTATTCATGAAGATGCAAAGCTAGTTCTTTTTGCTGATATACAAGTATAGTAACCACACCCAACAAACAGGAATGAGTTGAGAAAATTGTAAATAATGTATTTCAGAAAATTATCGAGTGGTTCTCTGCAAATGGTCCCTCACTAAAATTTGAAAAAACACAATATATGCAATTCTTTACAGTAAATGGCATACCACCATTGCTCAATACAGCCTTTGAACAGAAGTCTGTTGCTAAGGCAGCATATTCAAAATTCCAGGGTGTGTGCACTGATGAAAAATTTAACTGGAAGAAACACATTGATGATCTAATGAAACCGGTAGGTTCAGCTAGTTTTCCTTTTACGTTTTTGCAAATTCTGGTAATAAACGTATCAGTAAATTAGCCTACTATGCTTATTTCATTCACTGCTTTAATATGGCATCATATTTTGGGATAATTTATTATTAAGAAAAATGTTGTCATTGCACAAAAGGGTGTAATCCGAATAACAGCTGGAGCCCACCCAAAAGCACCTAGCAGACATTTATTTGAGAAATTCGGGATATTCACAGTACCTTCGCAATATGTATATTCACTTACGAAATTTGTTATTAATAACCCATTCCAATTGGAAAATAAAAGCAAAGTGCATAGCTACAGCATTAGACGAAAGGATCATCTTCAATATTCCGGGTTAAATCTGACTTTGGCATGGAAAGGGGTGAACTATGCTGCTACAAAAATCTTTGTTCATTTGCCAAATAGCATTAAAAGACTGACAGTTAGCCGATCAAAATTTAAGAACAAAGTAAAAGAACTTTTAAATGACAACTCCTTCTACTCAATAGATGTACTTTTAGATATGAAGTAGTAACTTTAAAAAAATTATATTGTGTAAAGAAATCTTATGTCACACTGACACGTTCCACATCATTAGGAAATGTTGTGTTCATGATCTATGGAAAAAGTATTAATGTAATGTAATGTGATGTTCCAGTCACACGACGAGCGACAAACACTGATCCGTGATTTACATTCAGAACTTGCCTAGTGCGCAAATTGTAACAGGTATGTCTTTCACCCAAGTAGTAGGAGCTTCTACAATTGTTTCACCTCTGTTTAACTGCTTGATACCAGCGTTAACTCCGTATCCGCAAGCAGAATGCCTGATTTAGTATCAGACACGTTAAATTTGTAACGAAAAAAGATTTGTTTAATGTAGAATGTTCAAACATTCTGCCCGTATGGAAATCGTCTCTGGAAACCTAACCAACCAGTATCACGAGGATAACAGAGTCTGTTTCCCATCAATAAAAGAAGTAATACTATTCCCGCTATACAGCTGTATGTAATTTTGTCGCGATACTGGAGTAATTATTTTGCCGTAACCGGGGTAATTTCTGCCGTTTGTGACAAGCAACATTATAATCAACAATGTCTAGAAATTCATTGACAAGGTATCAGTACTCTTTGTAAACGCAACCGTAAAGAATGAGAGGAATAGTCTTTTGTGTTGACTATGAAGTAAATAATTAATGCTGCCCCTCCTCTATGATTGGCAAGTTCTTGTATATACCCTTGTCCGTTCATTAAATTAATTATCTTCGTAAATCAAACATTTCATAACAAAACGTTTGTGTTAATATGAAGAGATGTACATGAAAACAAAAATACTTTCCACGCCATGACTCAGATATTTATCTCTCAACTAACTAACTCCATAGGTCGAGCATATACTTTGCAAAATCTATATCTTGCAATTAGACCGTGCTTGAAGCACCAATTCCCTATTTTACCTTACAAACTAAACCAACTCCATTGGAAAACGAATCAGTATACGTAAACCCCTAACATTTTCCGGAAAACATACCAAAAACCCCAAAAAAATACGGGAAGAAGTAATCGCACCAGAAAGTTCATGATAATATGATCAGCGTAAGTCATTACGCCGAGCTGCATACGGACAAGCAATGTAATGCATTCGTATATTCCGTCAAAACAAAACAACAAACGTTAGTAGATACCGTAGACCATCAGCCGATTGGCGAAAAGTGTGACACAATTCCCATCATTCAACGGTAATTGCCAACATCAGCCTAGTACATCGCCGCTGCCGCAAGTAAATTTTAACCTAATTCCATTGTTGGTGATCTCCATAGTTTTTAAACAAACATGCCTTTGAGAATTTATGTTATGCGTCCGCAGTTAGATGCAGTCGATTTCACGTCTGCATTTGGGTGTCACGGATTGGTGCAACTCGTAAGTTTGTAGACCGCTTACCTTCTGACTGCTATCGTTTCCCCGTGTTCTTCCTGCATTTCACGGTTCTCCGGAGACTTAGGTGACTGGGACGGACACAATCGCGTTGCTCGCCAATCGCATGGTCTCAGACTGATGCTAAGCAACAGCGCGGGTCGCTGAAGGAACCTGTGTATTATTGAGAACTGCGTCACGTCGCGGTATGTTGTTTACTCGAAGAGGACATGTTGAAAATAATCAGGGCACAATTAAGAAACTATTCAGCGAAAATAATAGGGGCAAATTCTAAAGGTGGCAGGGGTAAAATACAGGGAGCGAAAGGCTATTTACAATTTGTACAGAAACCAGATGGCAGTTATAAGAGTCGAGGGGCATGAGCGGGAAGCAGTGGTTGGGAAGGGAGTGAGACAGGGTTGTAGCCTCTCCCCGATGTTCTTCGATCTGTATATTGAGCAAGTAGTAAAGGAAACAAAAGAGAAGTTCGGAGTAGGCATTAAAATCCATGGAGAAGAAATAAAAACTTTGAGGTAGGCCGATGACATTGTAATTCTGTCAGAGACAGCAAAGGACTTGGAACAGCAGTTGAACGGAATGGACAGTGTCTTGAAAGGAGGATATAAGATGAACATCAACAAAAGCAAAACGATGATAATGGAATGTAGTCGAATTAAGTCAGGTGATGCTGAGCGAATTAGATTAGGAAATGAGACACTCAAAGTAGTAAAGGAGTTTTGCTATTTGGGGAGCAAAATAACTGATGATGGTCGAAGTAGAGAGGATATAACATCTAGACTGGCACTGGCAAGGAAAGCGTTTCTGAAGAAGAGAAATTTGTTAACATCGAGTATAGATTTAAGTGTCAGGAAGTTGTTTCTGCAAGTATTTGTATGGAGTGTAGCCATGTATGGAAGTGAAACATAGACGATAAATAGTTTGGACAGGAAGAGAATAGAAGCTTTCGAAATGTGGTGCTACAGAAGAATGCTGAAGATTAGATGGGTAGATCACATAACTAATGAGGAGGTATTGAATAGAATTGGGGAGAAGAGGATTTGTGGCACAACTTGACGAGAACAAGGGACCGGTTGGTAGGACATGTTCTGAGGCATCAGGGGATCACAAATTTAACATTGGAGGGCAGTGTGGAGGGTAAAAATCGTAGAGGGAGACCAAGAGATGAATACACTAAGCAGATTCAGAAGGATGTGGGTTACAGTAAGTACTGGGAGATGAAGATGCTTGCACAGGATAAAGTAGCATGGAGAGCTGCATCAAACCAGTCTCAGGACTGAAGACCACAACAACAACATGTGCGCTGGAACGGGCAGGGGCAATGCGCACGAGGAGAAGGTGCCTCTGGATTTTAAAAATAGGAAAATAATAACAGTAATTAAAACGATAGGGAAGAGTTTCTCCGTGAGGTACGCAGGAATGGGTGGGCATCCCACAGTACGTGGTGGTGGTGGTTAGTGTTTAACGTCCCGTTGACAACGAGGTCATTAGAGACGGAGCGCAAGCTCGGGTTATGGAAGGATTGGGAAGGAAATCGGCCGTGCCCTTTCAAAGGAACCATCCCGGCATTTGCCTGAGACGATTTAGGGAAATCACGGAAAACCTAAATCAGGATGTCCGGAGACGGGATTGAACCGTCGTCCTCCCCCCACAGTACGTGCTTGCCTCGGGGGCGCCATGGCTGTACTTACGCCCCTAACACGCAGTGGGGCTTGGAACATACAACTCGAAGAAAATGATCTATTGACACATGAGTAATATGGAATCAGAAAGTATCGTTCTTGTGAGAGACAACTTGCTCTTTACACAAAGTAATTAATGCTAATGACTAGCGACATGTAGTTGATTCAATATTTCTACATTTTCAGAAGGTTTGAGGTACCGTTCCTCAAAAGAGGCTTCAAATCAAAGTGCATGCCCATGGAGTATCGTCTCAGCTCTGAGACTGGATTCGTGATTTGCAGTCAGAAAGGTTGCACTATGTAGAAACTGATGGGAAGTAATCTACTGTAGCTGATATTATATCTGGGGTTCCCCAAGCAAACAAACTGCAGGGACTGATGCCTGGCTGGAAATGGTGGAAGAAAGGTCCTATGAACATGTGTCCAGAAATGCGTCGTTGCCTCGGTAGATGGCACTGACGGATGATAGTTCCTCTGATCACGTGCTGTGTGTTCCTCGTATGTTGGGGCTGTGTGATTGATGAAGCGTAACATAAGCAGCAGAAAGGTCTGGTATTCATGTTGGGAACAAGCCGAGATGGTGTTTGTGTATGCTGAAGCAAATGAAAACGGTCGAGAAGCAGCACGGCTGTACCAAAACAAGTACCCTCACAGACACCAACCATATCACACAACATTTCGACTCCCTGCATGTTCGTCTGTCAGAAAAACATAAACGCCCAAAAAGGGCTTAAAATGTTGTGTGATGTGTCTGGTGTCTGTAAAGGTACTTGATTTGGTACAAACGTGCTGCCCAGGTTTTTTCGCAGCAAGTTGTTCAGGTTTGGATCGTTGAACACATACCCCTGCATGAACTTGCGATATAATGCTGAGAGCGCTAGGAAACTCTTTAACTGGTTCCTAGTCTTCGGCGGAGGACGGTTCTTTATTGCCCACATTTTCTGTGGATCTTTAGTGATACCCTCTAAGATCACAATCTGACCAAGAAAATTCAATTCTTTCTTCACAAACTCGCACTTCTTCAGTTTCAGCGTAATTCCACTTTTGTGTAACGCACTGAAAACGTCATCTAACAATTCGCAATGCTCTCGCCACGTCGAATTCGCCAGCAGCAAATCGTCCATGTACACTGTCAGTTTTTAGCTCAAGGCACCTTATCTAGGGCCCTGATAAAACCAGAAACAGATATATTCAGGCCAAATGGCACTACCTTGTGCTGGTAACACCTGCCTACATATAAACGCCGTATATTTCCTACACTCTTCTTCTAAGGCTATTTGCCAGTATCCAACTATGAGGTCCTGGCTAGTCATAAACTGTACATTGTGAACACTTTCTGGTCCACCCATCTCACCTTGAACGACCGTGTTCAACGTGCGTGCATCTATCACAACCGTTACACTACCATCTCTCTTTCCTATCATAATTAAAGGATTGTTATAGGGGCTGGTACTCCTCACTATAACATTCTATTCTAACATTCGATCTACCTCTTGTTGCACAGTCTCCTTCTTGGATAGTGGTACTGCATATGGTCTTACAAAGAATAATTGATGGGGTATTGTCTCGGTTTGTTCCTGACATGAAGACCGAACGAGTCTGCTGCTTACAGCACGCTGCGTCAATCACACATTCTGCAACACTCGTGGAACACACAGCACGTGGTCAGAGGAATTTTGATTCCTCATCACCATCTACCGTGGCAATGATGCATTTCTGGACACCTGTTCATAGGATTTTTCTTCCTTCATTTCCAGTCAAGGATCCGTCTCTGCCGTTTGTTGGTTTTATTCATGTTCACCTTGATCAAGCCATTTAAGAGACAATCTGAGCAGCCGTCTTCGATTGTTCGCAGATGGTGCTGTCGTTTACCCTCTAGTAAAGTCATCAGAAGATCGAAAACAAACATAAAATGGTATAGGTAACACATCTACAGAGTGCGAAAAGTGGCGGTAGATCCTAAAGAATACAAAACTCTAAGGACATGCACGTGAGCACCAAAAACGTTCTGTCAAATTTCGGCTACACACAAATTTAAAGGTTCTCGATTCAACTAAATACTGGGAGATTACAATGAAGAACAAGTTAATGTTAGAGCCATTCCTTGGAAATGTTACGGGGTAGGCGAACCAACGACTGCGAATATTGACATAACGCCTAGAAAACGCGAGGAAACTGCTAAAGGGATAGCCTACTCTGACATTGTCTATCCTCTTCCGGAGTTTTGCGGCGCAGTATGAGATCCTTACTAGATAAGACTGATGAAGAATATCGAGAAGGCTCAAAACAGGGCAACTCGTCTTGCATTTTCAAGGCGGGGTGTCAGTCAGTAAAATAAACGCGGATTTCGTTGCGTCATATTGTGGTGGCGAAATTAGCACCGAGATAAAATCAGGGAAATTAGAGGTCGCACGGGGAGATCTGGTGTTCGTTTTTCCCACGTGCTATTCGAAAGTGGGATAGTAAAGAAAAAATGAAGTGTTCTATAACTATTCGAGAGTGGAACAGAAGAGAAATGTGAAGTGGATCTATAAAACCTCTGATATGCACTTAACTGTGAACTGAAGAGAACTCATGTAGCTGTAGAAGGGTCGCTACTCAGAATATAGGGCAGTAAACACGCCGGACAAGGTGAACACAACAATGGACTAAAATACGTGTTCCTCTGCAACACCAGGGTCCAAGTCATAACCCAAAGGAGTGTTGTTGCCCTTGTCCTGCGGAATGAAAGAAAGACGTTAGCAGCTGTGGTTTCTGACATGCGAAGACGTGTTTGGTGAGAAAATAACAGGTGCAGAAATTTCCAGAATACAGTTTCACAATTTAAAGCCATACTGGCTGTTACATGGATGTGACTACTTGCTAAATTCATAAATAGTTCTTTTTAGAAGTCGCTAATAATCACGATTTTTTGTTGCCTTGCTTAAATTATTTCATACTGCAACATGTTTCGAGGTATAAGATTATAAAAAGGCAATAGGCCTAATGTGAGTACAAAACTATTTACATAAACACACATAGACCTTAAACTAGATCTTCAAGTACTGCGTACAGGTACTTCAGGGAAAAGTTCTCGGTTAACTTACCGCCTCAAATTCGGATACAGTCCCAGCTTTTCAATGACTGCCAGCATATCGTCGTCCGAGGCTAAGCTTGACGGTTGTAAAACTCACGAGACTCCTACTTTTGAGTCAGAAGATGCCATCTGACTGGCTGGATTGCATCATGATGACATCACAGAGATGGCACATGCTGTGATGGCACCCTCTACCTCTATATGCTACGTTGTGCTCTCTATCCAGCATGGAGGTATAATAAGGGGTGATGGCGCTGTAGCCTTGTGCTGTACGTTGCTTGGAAAAAGGCGCTGCCATATTGGATGCCTCAAAACGTTAGCAGACCATAGTTTATGATTGATTCTTGTTCTTAATTTCGGTCGTATGCGTGCAACGGTTGTTTTAAATAATAAACGTTAACAGTGCCTTCGTGAATATCTCACTCAGGAAGGCATCTTCAGATGTTTTTATGCTCTTAAATGCATAATTGATCCAGTAATACAACATATTTAGACTCGATAATGTAGCTTTATTTTTATCATACATTCGAAAAGATAAGAAAGAGAAGGATGTAAATGGACAATGTTGCTTTTCCTTAATACGGACTGATGATGTTTGTTCTGTCTCTTCTTCTATGCAAAAAATGGCATATTTTGCTTTGCTTGGTTGGTTTCCAATCTTTTCTTCTCACTGTTCACCCAGAGATGTTTTAGAGCTGGATTGATAAGAAATCTAAACTCGAATGACAAAATTCGTTTAGTATCTGAAAGAAAATATTGCATGAACGATTCCAATTATGAATTAAATGTGATACCTTCAAAATTTAGACTGAAATCAGAACCACCGGTACATTAGCAAATGCCGCAAAACGTCATTTTTTGATCAATGCTCTTCGACCAGAAGTTAATGTTCGGGGCAGCTGACAAGGTGGACACCGGCTTCATGATGTGACGTCAAGGCAGCACTCGCTATTGTCCCTCTAGACCATCCAGCGTAGAGAGCGTGTATAGGGAGAGAGTGGCCAACCGGACGATACGGCGGCCATTTTTCTCCCAAATAGCGGGCGGGACTTTTGAATGGCCAGTGGTGGAGTAGTGGAGTACACACTCACCGTACCAAAAGCACAAGACAATATGGCGAAATCATTCGTTAAATGCCTTTCTTTACAGCTATAATATACTCATAGTAGCCTACTCCTTCCCCCATGAACCACGGACCTTACCGTTGGTGGGGAGACTTGCGTGCCTCAGCGATACAGATGGCCGTACCGTAGGTGCAACCACAACGGAGGGGTATCTGTTGAGAGGCCAGACAAACGTGTGGTTCCTGAAGAGGGGCAGCAGCCTTTTCAGTAGTTGCAGGGGCAACAGTCTGGATGATTGACTGATCTGTCCTTATAACACTAACCAAAACGGCCATGTTGTGCTGGTATTGCGAACGGCTCAAAGCAAGGGGAAACTACATCCGTAATTTTTCCCGAGGGTATGCAGCATTACTGTATGAATAAATGATGATGGCATCCTCTTGGGTAAAATATTCCGGAGGTAAAATAGTCTCCCATTCGGATCTCCGGGCGGGGACTACTCAAGAGGATGTCGTTATCAGAAGAAAGAAAACTGGCGTTCTACGGATCGGAGCGTGGAATGTCAGATCCCTTAATCTGGCAGCTAAGTTAGAAAATTTAAAAAGGGAAATGGACAGGGTAAAGTTAGATATAGTGGGGATCAGTGAAGTTCGGTGGCAGGAGGTACAAAACTTCTGGCCAGGTGACTACACGGTTATAAACACAAAATAAAATAGGGGTAATGCAGGAGTAGGTTAAATAATGAATAGGAAAATAGGAATGCGGGTAAGCTACTACAAACAGCATAGTGATCGCATTATTGTAGCCAAGATAGATACGAAACCCACCCCTACCACAGTAGTACAAGTTTATGTGCCAACTAGCTCTGCAGATGACGAAGTAATTGAAGAAATGTATGATGAAATAAAAGAAATCATTCAGATAGTGAAGGGAGATGAAAATTTAATAGTCAAAGGTGACTGGGATTCGGTAGTAGGAAAACGGAGAGAAGGAAACATAGTAGGTGAATATGGACTGGGGCAAAGAAATGAAAGAGGAAGAAGCAGCCTGGTAGAATTTTGCGCAGAGTACAACTTAATCATAGGTAACACTTGGTTCAAGAATCATAAAAGAAGGTTGTATACACGGAAGAACCCTGGAGATACTGACAGGTTTCAGATAGATTATATAATGGTAAGACAGAGATTTAGGTACCAGATTTTAAATTGTAAGACATTTGAGGGGCAGATGTGGACTCTGACCACAATCTATTGGTTATGAACTGTAGATTAAAACTGAAGAAACTGCAAAAAGGTGCCAATTTAAGGAGATGGGACCTGGATAAACTGACTAAACCAGAGGTTGTACAGAGTTTCAGGGAGAGCATAAGGGAACAATTGACAGGAATGGGGGAAAGAAATACAGTAGAAGAAGAATGGGTAGCTTTGAGGGATAAAGTAGGGAAGGCAGCAGGGGATCAAGTAGGTAAAAAGACGAGGGCTACTAGAAATCCTTCGGTAACAGAAGAAATATTGAACTTAATTGATGAAAGGAGAAAATACAAAAATGCAATAAATGAAGCAGGAAAAAAGGAATACAAACGTCTCAAAAATGAAATCGACAGGAAGTGCAAAACGGCTAAGCAGGGATGGCTAGAGGACAAATGTAAGGATTTAGATGCTTATCTCACCAGGTGTAAGATATATACTGCCTACAGCAAAATTAAAGAAACCTTTGGAGAAAAGAGAACCACTTGCATGAATATCAAGAGCTCAGAGGGAAACCCAGTTCTAAGCAAAGAAGGGAAAGCAGAAAGGTGGAAGGAGTATATAGAGAGTCTATACAAGGGCGATGTACTTGAGGACATTATTATGGAAATGGAAGAGGATGTAGATGAAGATGAAATGGGAGATCTGATACTGCGTGAAGAGTTTGACAGAGCACTGAAAGACCTGAGTAGAAACAAGGCACCGTGAGTAGACATCATTCCATTAGAACTACTGACGGCCATGGAAGAGCCAGTCCTGCCAAACCTCTACCATCTGGTGAGAAAGATGAATGAGACAGGAGAAATACCTTCAGACTTCAAGAAGAATATAATAATTCCAATCCCAAAGAGATCAGTTGTTAACAGATGTGAAATTTACCTAACTATCAGTTTAATAAGTCACGGCTGCAAAATACTAACGCGAATTGTTTACAGACGAATGGAAAAACTAGTAGAAGCCAACATCGGGGAAGATCAGTTTTAATTCCGTAGAAATATCGGAACACATGAGGCAATACTGACCCAATGAGTTATCTTAGAAGCTAGATTAAGGAAAGGCAAACCCTCGTTTCTATCATTTGTAAACTTAGAGAAAGCTTTTGACAATGTTGACTGGAATACTCTCTTTCAAATTCTGAAGGTGGCAGGGGTAAAATACAGGGAGCGAAAAGCTATTTACAATTTGTACAGATACCAGATGGCAGTTATAAGAGTCGAGGGACGTCAGAGGGACGTAGTGGTTGGGAAGGACGTCAGACAGGGTTGTAGCCTCAGCCCCATGTTACTCAATCTCTATATTGAGGAAGCAGTGAAGGAAACAAAAGAAAAATTCGGAATAGGTATTAAAATCCATGGAGAAGAAATAAAAACTTTGAGGTTCGCCGATGACATCGTAATTCTGTCAGAGACAGCAAAGGACTTGAAAAAGCAGTTGAACGGAATGGATAGTGTCTTGAAAGGAGGATATAAGATAAACATCAACGAAAGCAAAACGAGGATAATGGAATGTAGTCGAATTAAGTCGGGTGATGCTGAGTGAATTAGATTAGGAAATGAGACACTTAAAGCAGTAAATGAGTTTTGCTATTTGGGGGGCAAAATAACTGATGATGGTCGAAGTAAAAAGGATATAAAATGTAGACTGGCAATGGCAAGGAAAGCGTTCCTGAAGAAGGGAAATTTGTTAACATCGAGTATAGATTTAAGTGTCAGGAAGTTGTTTCTGCAAGTATTTGTATGGAGTGTAGCCATGTATGGAAGTGAAACATGGACGATAAATAGTTTAGACAAGAAGAGAATAGAAGCCTTCGAAATGTGGTGCTACAGAAGAATGCTGAAGATTAGATGGGTAGAGCACATAACTAATGAGGAAGTATTGAATAGGGTTGGGGAGAAGAGAAGTTTGTGGCACAACTTGACTAGAAGAAGGGTCGGTTGGTAGGACATGTTCTGAGGCATCAAGGGATCACCAATTTAGTATTTCAGGGCAGCATGGAGGGTAAAAATTGTAGAGGGAGGCCGAGAGATGAATACACCAAGCAGATTCAGAAGGATGTAGGTTGCAGTAGGTACTGGGAGATGAAGAAGCTTGCACAGGTTGGAGTAGCATGGAGAGCTGCATCAAACCAGTCTCAGGACTGAAGACCACAACAACATCAACAGTAGCCTACTACTTACAGCAGAGTATAATTTGATACAGTGGCTGTAAAAATTATTCGTTACTTGCATTTATCTCCTTTAAAGTTCGTTTACTAGACATACTGCAATGAAAGTAATGTAATTAAAAAAATATAGTATATAGCATTTGTTTTGTATAAGAAGTGCACAACGCTAAAGATTTAACGTGCCTGTATTACGTCAGATGAATGAAAGTTGTAAGCAGTTGTTTACTTGTGACATGCCAAAAATTGTGAGACGTATGAGTACTTCTTGTCACGTCTTCGAACTTTTTGCATGTCGCAAGTAAACAACTGCTTGCGACTTTCTTTCATATACATATACTGAATACCTCTCGTAGATAACAAACGAAAAACATTATAAAAATCAGGTAATGTTAAATGTGAGCTACTGTAATAACGACCAAATACAATAAAAAACTACCGTATCCCTTCTACCGTACAGTAAGGAGGCCTATTAAAAACTGTCTTCAAGAGTACGTACAATTATTTACTACGAATAATGTTCCAGCAACCACGACAACTGTGGAAAACGTGCTTTCAACTTGCCTGCCTGCGTCAACAGTCAAGCAGTAATACTGAAACCAAAATAATGCCTAGTGTTCTGATTCGGGATGAAATAAAGTCTGACGCTATAAAGTCGAATGAGCACGGCACAACAATGACAGGAACTTTCCGTTTCCAGCAAGGACTGTCAGATATTGGCCTCAGAAAAGTTTGTGATGCTACCAGTAGGCACGAACTGTTAAAGAAATAAGAGATTAAAAATGCAGTCAATTGTAATAGGCCTACCTGTTTTGCGTACTAAAAACGGTATACAACTAAATCGAACAAGTATGCACAACGCATAACAAGTCTCTCAGTAATTCAAATACCTTTCAATCGTTTCCCAAAGTCCTCTGAACTTCAATTCAGCTCAAAAGCACGGCGAACATAGGAAGCGCGAGAGACGTTTTGCAGAAAAATAGCGCCAAAGCTAATCAACCAATCAGGGGCAACTTCACCTACGGCCACTCTCTCTGTATACAAGCTCTCCAACCCTAGCGTCACTTGCAGCGCCGCCACTCGCTTCTTGCGGTAAACTACGAACCGCCCTCCTCTGTTCTCTTTCTTTATCAAGTGAACGCTTCCATGCAGTACTAACTGTGGTATCGATAGCTACCATGCCATGTCGTAGGTGCAAGTTCGTAGGCTGGCACTACACCGACGCCGACAACAGCGCCCTCTAGCCGACGCTCTGGAGCTCTACGAGCGTCGCTCCGGATTCAGCCCATTTGATCAAGTGCAGACGGCTGGGACACTTCGCTTTAGCTTCGCTTTACTTACAACGGGTCTAAGGCTTCGCACCTCAGTGCAAAGTTATGTAACCATTTATTAACTTGTTTTTGCCTATAGTAAACATCTATAATTTGACACAGGCAGTACTGCCGTGTTTTACCTTTTCCTGCTCCTACTCACTTCCTTCATTCGGCCAACCTTTCAGTTTTCAGGAGTACACTCACGTGCCGCCTTCCAGGTGGGATACAAAACTAACTAACTTATAAGTGTAAGCCAGTACCGCCACTGAAATTTTTACTGCATTGTTTCTTTCCATTGCTTTGTAACCACAAGTCCCAGTAATTCGAAAAGAGGGCCATAAGTTCTGTATGTTCAAACTACAATAATGAGTTTATTTAACAGGATGTGCTCTGCCATCTCTGATTTTTCAGGATTTCGTACATCATCTACGTCTACATGGCTACTATGCAACTCACACTTAAGTGCCTGGAATGTCTTTCCATACGAGCACTGATTTCCGTGGCCGGCCGGAGTGGGCTTGCGATTCTAGGCGCTACAGTCTGGAGCCGAGCCACCGCTAAGGTCGCAGGTTCGAATTCTGCGTCGGGCATGGATGTGTGTGATGTCCTTAGGTTAGATAGGTATCATTAGTTCTAAGTTCTAGGCGACTGATGACCTCAGAAGTTAAGTCGCATAGTGCTCAGAGCCATTTGAATTGATTTATTACAATGACATTTTCTCCTTATGTAGGTCAGCGTCAACAAAATATTTCGCATTCGGAGGAGAAAGTTGATGACTGAAATTTCGAGAGAAGATCCCACCGCAAAGAAAAACGCCTTCGTTTCAATGACGTCTTACCCAAATCCTGTATCATGTCCGTGACCTCTCTCCCATTTTTCGATAATACAATAACGTGCTGCCCTTCTTTGAACTTTCTCGATGTACTTCGCTAATCCTGTCTGCTAAGGATCGCACACCGCGCAGCAGTACTCCGAAAGAGGACGGATAAGCATAGCATAGGCAGTCTCATTATTAGATCGGCTGCACCTTCTAAGTGTTCTGCCAATAAAACACAGGCTTTGGTTCTCCTCCCCTCATAACATTTTCTATGTGTTCTTTCCAGTTTAAGTTGTTCGTAATTGTAATTCCCATGTATTTAGTTGAATTTACGGGCTTTACATTTGAGTGATGTTTCGTGTAACCGAAGTGTAACAGGTTACTTTCAGCACTCATGTGGATGACTTCACACTTTTTCATTATTACTATTTACCAACTATCGCACCATACACATATCTTCTCTGAATCTTTTTATAATTTGTTTTGATCTTCTAATGACTTTACTACACGATAAACAACCCAAGACGGCTGCTATCGTTGTCTCCTAAATAGATTATACATGGTGTTACAAAAAATGTGTCGAATACTTTGAGAGGTGGTAGTACTCAACGAAATAAAAAAAGTAAGGCATACTTTCCGAAATAAACACATGTTTATAGGGAGGGGTGAGCAACGCTTGCTTGAGGACATTAGCACAATCGTTGCATTGACGCTTCGCAAAATGTGTCGGCAGGGTATTATGATGCCTCACTCACAGTGCTTTATAACTTAGGCGGTCTGCAGTCTGTTTGTTGTTGAGTTTTACGTAGCCTGAGAGCCCCTGCGCTGAAAAAAATCCACAGCTCAGAGCCCTCTGAAACGCTGTTCAGCAGACTTCTCCAACGTCCGATTGGCACAGGTACCTTTGCACCGCGGAAGACTGATAGTGGAATTTCAAAAGAAGGTGTACCCGGTGCTCCAGTTACTGCTCTTATGGAAGAAAACATCAACACTGCTGCTGTCATTGTGAGAGAGGATCAACGAATTACCTTAAGATCACTTTCTAAAATACTGAACATTTCATTGGTTGCCACCCACATGTTGGTGACAGCCAAATTACACATGACACTTGTTTGTGCACAATGGGTTCCAAGACTGCTGATTCCCAAACAAAAGGACATTCGCTTGTAGGTCTGCATGCAGTTAAAGTAGATGTTAGAGCAAGGTGCGGAGTTTCTTTCAAATGTAATCACTACTGATGAAACTTGTCTACATCATGTTGATCCTGAGAGCAAACAGCAAAGCTCAGTGTGGAAACGTCCTTCATCACCAACCCCCAAAAAAGAAAAAGTGGTTGCTTCTGCTGGGAAAGTTATGGTCTTCTCATTCTTTGATATTCATGCAATGGTTTATCAGCACGTTGTACCTGCACACGCTAGCATCAGTAGCTGGACAATAATACAGGGATGTCCTGAAAACACTGCTGGTCCATGTCAGGCGCAAAAGACGACATTTCCGAGAAGCAGGCTGAATGCTGCACCACGATAATGCGCGGCAGCATATTGCCAATGTTGTTGCTGAATATCTTCCAAAAATGAAAGTAAAGTGCGTCCCTCGCCCTCCCTCTAATCCGTATTTAGCCCCATGTGACTTTTTTTCTATTCCCTCGTGGGAGGCATTATCAGTCATCAGAAGCAGTGGTGAAGGCTGCGGAGGTGATTTTGAAGAACCTCTCAATAAATGGTTTCCAGCATGTATTTGAAGACGGGCGGAAACGCTGCGACAGGTGCATCGCATTCATGGGAGACTACTTTAAGAAGGATCATCAGAATTATGAGGATGAGTTAAAGTATGTTGGCAAAAAAAAATTATTATCATTCTTAACTAACAGCCATTGTTAAAGAATGCGGAGTGTATTGTATTTTTAGTAGAGGTGAAGTAACAGCAGAATGTGTCGTTTAGGACAGCTCACTGACCTCGAACGTGGTATGGTCAATGCTGGCCTCCAGATTAACAGATCCATCTGGGGCTTTTCAAACTTCTAAAGCTGTTGGTGATGCTACGGTGGAGGAAACGCGACAGATTTTGTTGCAACCAGTTACAACGCTTGAGTGCGCCATCTTCAGGCTGTTGTTGATGCCGTAGGGGTTAATATGATCCGTACATATATGACATCAGTCGCCAGCATAACTGGTCTGGAGAAGTCAGTCAGTTGGCAGTTGATGGTTGGAGTGCTGACACATTATCTGCGTATCCAGTCATGCTGGCAACTGGTGTGATATATGTAGGGTTCATGTCAACCCGCAGCGCATCAACAACAGCCTGAAGATGGCGCATTCAAGCGCTAAAACTGGCTGCCACAAAATAAAATAAAATCATAAGGACGACTGTAGGTGTTTTATTTTGTCACAACAGTAAACTGTCGTCGTTCCAAAGACCTCCTGCCAAAAGGATGGACATACAAAAACATATTTCTGTAGTCAACACTAAGCGACACTTGTAAATAGCTACGTCACTGGACAGTGGATGACTGAAAAGGAGTGATTTCGTGAATCACGCTCTACCCTGTGGCTGTACGAAGAAAGGGTTGGGGATGGGCGAATGCCTTGAGAACGTTGTCTCCCATCATAAGTATCAGCAACAGTGAAGTATAGATGAGGCTGTCTTATGGTATGGGGTGTTCTTCGTGGCGAGACTGTGGTCCTCTTATAGTGCTTAAGAAAACAATACATGCTGAAAGTTATGAACACAATGTAGAGAACTGTGTAACGCGTACAGAAGAGAAACTAGTCTTAGACGAGGATTGCTTGTTTCAGCGTGACTGTTATTAAGCAGCTTGTGTAAGGCAATGGTTTGTGGCCAATAACGTCCCAGAAATGGACTGGCCTGCCCAGAGACCCGATCTGGACTCAGTAGAAAATCTTTGGAATGAGTTAGAACTCTGACTAAGCTTAAGACCCTAGCGTCCTTCTCTGCTTTCAGTTCTTGGGGAAAAATGAGCTGTCATTCATCGTCAGACCTGACTCACTGAAAGTGCCCCTAGCAGGCTTCAAGCCACCATAAAGATGAAGGGTGGACACACTCCATATTAGTGTCCTCTGAAAGGTATCCGGATCCTTTTAACCAGGTGATGTCTACCGTTCAGGTAATCGACGAACTACTGCAGCGCCTCACTGCAACACTCAAATGGTGTTCCTATCATGTGGAAGGCTGGAAGTGAGTAAAGTGTATGAAACAGCGATCAGACGGCTGGTAGCAGTTGAGCAGTGGGCCTTCTGACAACCTTACGACCGGCTCCGGCATCGGCCGATGGTGCCGAGAGAAGCAATTACGAGGAGCACAACGCCTCCGGCGGGCCGCAATTAGAGATAGTTCATTATTAAGCCGCGCGCCTCACCTTCTCCCTCTCTGTCTGTCCCTCTGGTAGAGGACAACTGTCTTAAACAATGGGCTGCCTGCCAACGGCTCGCTATATACGGTTCGGGCCCCCGTCAGGAGTTTTTGCCGTGTTCCTTATTGGGCTGAAGAATGGCGATCCTACACCTTGTAATCCGGTCCTCCCCATCAGAGGCGAGCGAGTGAGCTAAACGAGGGTCGCGTTAGCACTAAATGAGCCAACGCGGTTCTCCAGGCAGTCGCTTTACGGAAACCGATGGGCAATTTCTTATTTTCATTGACGTATAGTAAGCGTCCCTCGCGTAGAGAAACCACTCAGAGACTTGAGTCACCACGTCCGGATGGAATCCCATTTCGCTTTTTCAAAGAGCACTCTACAACATTGGCTCCTTACCTAGGTTGCATTTATAGCGAATCTCTCGTCCAGCTTGAAGTCCCAAGCGACCGGGAAAAGGCGCAGGTGACTCCTGTGTATATGAAGGACAAAAGAACGAACCCTCAAAATTACAGACCAATATCCCTAACATCGGTTTGCTGCAGAATCCTTGAACACATTCTCATTTCGAGTACAATAAATTTTCTTGAGACCGAAAATCTTACGACCACGAATCACCATGGTTTTATAAATCATCGACCGTGTGAAACTCAGATTTCCCTGTTCTCGCGTGATATACTGCGAACTATGGATGAAAGGCATCAGCCAGATTCCATATATTTCCGGAAGGCATCTGACACTGTGTCCCATTGCAGGCTACTAAAGAAAGTACGAGCACACGGAATAGATGCGAGTGACTCGAAGACTTCTTAGGTTATAGAATACAGTACGCTGCTCTCCACGGCGAGTGTTCATCAGAGATAAGGTATCGCCAGGAGTGTCCCAGGAAAGTGTGACTGGACCGCCATTATTCTCTATATACCTATACATAAATGATTTGGCGGACAGGGTGGGCAACAAGCACAGTGAGAACTAGCCATTAGTGAGATGATTACAAATATGCGTTTAGGTGAGAAGATTTAAGACCAAATGAGGAGGAAGGGATAAGTAACATTCCATCAGACTTTCTGAAATCATTGGGAGAAGTGGCAACAAAGTGACTTCCACGTCAGTCTGTAGAATGTATGAGTCTGGTGATATACCAACTGACTTTCGGAAAAACGTCATCCACACAATTCTTAAGTTTGCAAGAGCCGCATCCAAGTTGCTGACTAAAATAATATACAGAAGAATGGAAAATAAAACTGAGGATGTATTACAAGACAATCAGTTTGGATTTAGGAAAGATAAAAGCTCCAGAGATGCAGTTCTGACATTGAGGTTGATAATCGGAGCAAGACTGAAGAATAATCAAAACTCGTTCGTATGATTTGTCAACCTCGATAAAGCGTTAGACACTATAAAATGGTGCAAGATGTCGAGAAAAATAGGGGTAAGCTGTAGGGAAAGACGAATAATATACAATATTTACATGGGCAAGAGGGAGAAATAAGAGTGGAAGACCAGAACGAAGTGTTCAGATAAAAACGCTGTAAGACAGGCATGTAGTCTTCCACCCTTACTGTTCAGTCTGTAAATTGAAGAAGGATTGGTGGAAATAAAAGAAAGGTTGAGGTGTGGAATTAAAATTCAAGGTAGAAGGATATCAAGGATAAGATTCGCTGATGATGTTGCTATCCTTAGCGAAAGTGAAGAGGAATTACAGAACCTCCTGAATGGAACGATCAGTCTAATGAATACAGTGTACAGCTTGAGAGTAAATCGAAGAATGAGGAAAGTAATGAGAAGTAGCAGATATGACAACAGCGAGAAACTGAATATCATAATTGATCACGCAGTAGATGCAGTTAAGGAATTATAATACATAAGCAGCGAAATAATACATGACTGACGGAGTAAGGAGGACATAAAAAGCAGACTGGCACTGGCAAAAAGGCTTTCTTGGCCAAGAGAAGCCTACTAATATCAAACATAGGCCTTAATTTGAGAAAGGAATTTCAGAGATTTTTCGTTTGGGGAGCATCATTGTATGGAAGTGAAACATGGACCTTGGGAAAACTGGATCAGGAAAGGATCGAAACATTTGAGGTATGGTGCTACCAAATAATTTTGAAAATTAAGTGGACTGCTAAGACCTGCAACGAGGAAGTTCTCCGCGAATCGGTGAGGAGAGGAACATATGGAAAACAATGACATGAAGAAGGGGCAGGATGGTAGGATATCAAATTTACGATCTTAAGAGATATCAAGCGAAATCTGTGGCCGGATTCAGCATTTTTTGACAGACAAGTCGCAGCATATCTTGGAGGGAGAGTCGTCGACAGATGTACTACTACGGTTGCCTCTAGAAATGTGCTGGGACTCTTGATGTTCATGTTGTATATCAATATACTCAAAATAATAATAATAATAATAATAATAATAATAATAATAATGAAAGAAATGTCAAATAAATCGAAACTTCTCTGCTTTGACATGAACTATACAATCGTAATAATAATAGTGTTAATAATAGAATACTTAACGATATGTAAATATATTATGTTTCATGCTTTCGAGACAGAACGTGAAAAAAAAAAATTTGAAAAATATAGTCCAATGTTTTGTGAAATGATTTGACTAGAGGTCATTACCACCATCAATGTTCTGCCCAAAGACAGGTATACACATTGTGATTCTCTATTCTCTCCTGTCTTCTGCCATCGTCTTCAGTTCTGCATAATTTCCACTTCCCTTTATGTTGACTATCATCTTGTTTCTCCTCTTTCCTCTCAATCTCTTTCCACGAACTAGACTTTCCAAAGCGCCTGTTAGCAGGCACTCCCGTCTCATCCAATGCTCCTTCCAGTTCTACTTCATTTCTTATAACCTGCAGCAATCTTCTCCCATTACCGACACCTGCCAAAACTCTTTCATTACTTACTCTTTCCATCCAGCTTATTCTCTCCAATCTCCTCCACATACACGTCTCAAATGCTTCTAGCCTTTTCTCATCCTTTCGTCTCAGTGGCCAATGGAGCTTCACACTCCAGACAAAACACTTGCCAGGTCTTTTCCTCAGACCTTTATCCAGTTAGCCACATAATAATCTCCTCTTTCTATGTAATGCCTTCTTCGCGGTAGCAGTGCATGTTTTCATCTCTTGATGGCATCTCAAGTCTGCAGTAATCGTACTTCCAAAATAATTAAAGACTCTTACTTAGCTAATAATAACTTGTCCTATCTTTGTAAGTAAGTTGTTTAGGTTTTTTTATTGGTAACTTTCACTTCACATTTCTAGTATGCTTTGTCACACTTAGAAACTGTTAACATGCAACAATGTTTTGAAGTTCACTATCCAGTCTAGAACCTACAGAACATATTTAGACAGTATTTACGAGTGCATTGTTATAGTGAACAGACATCACTGTGTTATTTCGTGTGTACATTCTTGCTTGTTAGTTGCATGATTACGTAACGACTATAAGGCTCACATACTTAGAACATTTACCAGTATTGCTAATGAGATTTTAATGCAACATTTTGGTTTACTTGAAAATACATTCTGGATTTAAAGTACTTTCTGCGAGATACCAGATGATACAGTGGTTAGTTTATGTGACAGCTACACGATTTTATTACGACGCTACTAATGAGTGACAATTTACAATGTTGCTTTTGCAGTTTATCTGTTTTATATCTGCACAGTTTTTCTGAATTTTTCTGGAAAGTAAAACATGTTTTAGTAGTAACGTTTGTGGTATAACTACAATGAGACAGCCTTTTCTGCAGCACAACAATACGTACAGTACAGTACTTACTTCATCACGGCAATAAGAGTAATAACTAAGATATCTATACGCAAAGCATTTCAATTTCGTTTATCATGAGGTAAGTACATTGACTTCTGCAGAACTTAGCTTTCGGAGGACAATAACTACGACACTTCCACAGAGCTTGTCTTACAGCAAGACGCACATTTAGCGCTACAGGACACGCATTAAACTATTTATTTTTCAACATATTTGAATTACAAAGAAAGTTTTCCGTGATACATTTCATTCCATTGCTGTAATCTGTAACACCTGAGGATATAAGTACATTAATCCTCAGGGGGGTACACGCCTACTTTGTGTACCATGTGTGTGGCAAGCACAAGGAGCCCTAGCTAATATGGTATTTGCTTATACAACTTTAGACATCGGTACCGTATTTCTCTAACACATTAATTACACAGCTATCTGATCATTTAACTGGGAGAGACAAACATTCATTTTACTACATCAGTGACACATGTTTACGTAATTACACTGTTGGATAACTTCACACTTACGAAATTGTATTTTGTCTGTACTTTGTGAACTGTTCATATTTTTTCGGAACCATTGTGATACTATGAGAGCTTTGAATGACATATTTGGTATATTAAAGTACGTTTGAGGTAGATGACACTTTTGACATGAGCAGAGAATTTTTTTAGGTTTTGAAATTATTGGAGGAAGCTACGACGATTTTGAGAATTTGACTGAGGTGTTATGATGTTATTATTACGATGACGATGTGTATTATGCTGTTGTGGCATGTTTATGATCAATAAGCTGATGCTATATGAGGAATTTGATTATGCTACTTATTTGTTATGATGAAATATTGAAGAAGTGTGGACGAATATGTATATGTGTAATAAGGTAAGGAATAATGAGTAGTGGTTAGGCACTCTGGTTTGTGCAAAAGGTTGTTGGAAACCAAGAATCGTACTTTAACAGTTATGAAATGTATGTAAATGCGTGAATGTATTACAATGCTTATGAAAATTATTTGGACACTATTCTATTTAAAGGATTTTGTTTCTACATATTTGTAACGCAAATTCTTGACCTGTGAATTTTTTTATATGAGACTGCCACTGTAGCGGAAACTGGTGTCGTAAATATTTCGATAAGACAGTTAAGTGACCACCTGCATGTAATGCGTCGTGGGCACCCAGCTGCGCGACAACCACCTGACAAAAGAAAGCCATTAGTGTGTGCCTGGCAGAGGCACAGGTGGAGAAAAAAAAAGAGGTCATTATCCTCGCTATTGAGATTCCTTTGTAGAAAGCATCGCAAATACTACACGCCCAAACTTGAAAACATATGATTACACTGTGTAGCTCTTAATTTATGATATTTACTAAAATGCCTAATGAAACGACGAGAAACATTTCATGGCTATTGTCCTGCTAGCTGAGAGAAATGCCATGTGGCTTGCTTTATGCATTTATTTACTCATTTTGTTTAATATCTAGTTTCTAACTGCACTGAAGCATTGGTTAAAATAAATTTTACGGATGTACTAATATAAATATTTTATGCCTACAGATCCAGTAAATAATAACTTTATGATGTACTTAAAAAAAAAACGAAGTAGCACAAAAAGACATTTCCCTTCACAGAAATTGCATACAGAATTGTCTTTTCAAGTACATGGTAATATTTTTTACAATAAATTTTTGTGGTGCACCACTTTAATTGCATAGACATTAAGATGTGAATAGACATTGTCCTTATCTGCATTGTTGTCTTTAGTGTGCTATTTTTTCTGCTTGTGTGTTTGTCACGTTTAGGTATAAGTTATAGCATTTGCTGCGGCTGTTTGCCATTCATAGTGCTACTGAATGTCACTTTGTATTACTAGGTTAAGCCAATTTTATTACTGATTTATTTTTCTTGTTTGCTGCGCATTGCCTTATATTAGTTGTAATATTGCTGCCTTTTTTTGCCAATTTCCATTTTTTTATCATTGCTGTTTGTGTTAATTGTTTTGTGCTGCTGCATTGCCTCGTCCCTTAGTTTAGTATCTGAGCTCAGTAGATTTAAGTTAGCTTAAGAGGGGGTAGACTATATAAGAAACTAACTATGATGAATTGGAAGAAAAGCATTGAGAAGCTTTAAGAAAATGGTTTGGCCAAAAAATAGTGTACAGTGGAGAAAAACTATTTTTGAAAGAGGATGTGAACAGAATACAGAAATCAGGTTTAGATAGGACTTTTTGGGAATAATGATGAACTAAGGGAGATCTCTATGCAAAATACTGCAGTAAAACAAACCCTGTCCTTTCCTTTCGTGTTATCCCTCTATGTGTTTATGTACCCTTGTGTATTTGTCTTTTTCCTGTCTTTATGTGTTTAGCTAATAAGATTTATGTTGTAGAATTTTTCAAATACTATGTTATTTTCTTTGTAAATATGTTCAGACATTATTTATTGTGTTTTGTTTTAATGCTCATGTGTGAAGTTGATGTTTCAAAAGTTATTCTGATCTTTTATGTACGTACTTATGTCGTAATTTTTGTAACACTGATGTATTTGCTATTTCGATTCTTTTGTAAAGCCTGTACTACTGCAAATGTTATCTGTATTGTTATGTTCTTTAAAGATGTATTTTGTACCTTTGTTATTGCATTCTTATGTTATAAAATTGTAACTGACACCAGTTCATCAAATTAAGTAACTTGTAAATTACATTCCACTGCACACGTTTCTGTTGGTCATAGTATATGGATAATATGTGAGAAGTAGGGACTGATAGTGTTTGCACGTGTGTTAATAATTCAGCAAGGGACTGGATAACAGCATTGCTGGTTCTAAGGACATTTCAAAAAAACAATTTGTGAATGCACAAGTGGTGGTTATGGACTTGCTATATTATTCGCAAGACTCTTCAATGGTGATTGTGCGCCTGCGCAGTCAAACAGATGGCTGCTGGCCATCTCTACAAGGACTACAGTGGGTCTACACCTTTGATGACCCACCAATACCATTATTTCTACAAGGTCTACAGTCGGTCTGCATCTCTGGTGGCCCGCCAATACCGTAATCTCTACCAGGACTACAGTGGGTCTGCTCTGAGATGACGTACGCACCAATATTCTTCAAAACTTCGACTGACTCTGCTGTGGGTTTGCTCTGTTGTGGCCCATTACCTGTCTGCATGTCAAGAGTCAGCACTGTCTTACCGTTGGAGGGACAACACTACTTCTTCAAGACTGCATGGAAATCCACTACTTCCGTGTGCATTTTCTTTTACTACTCAGACTTTGAGAAAAACACTGCAATTTTACTTTGATGAATGATTAGGACTGTCTTTATGGACTGTGAGAAAATTTTAGCTATTGACCAACATTGTATCGATAAGTGTGGGCATTTCATTTCTTTGCCATTGTAATTATGAAAAAATTTTTCAAATCTGTTCTGGCCACTGCCAAAACAATTTGTAAATTTTTTTGTGGGGAGCATGGGGGCTATGTAAGTAAGCTGTTTAGGTTTTTTTATTGGTAACGCCGCCGCCACGTAGCGCTCTGTATAAAAATCACTGGCTGTGCCATGCGCAGTCTGTGTTTAGTTTGCATTGTTGTCTGCCATTGTAGTGTTGGGCAGCGGCAGCTGAATGCTAACAGCACGTAGCGTTGCGCAGTTGGAGGTGAGCCGCCAGCAGTGGTGGACGTGGGGAGAGAGATGGCGGAGTTTTGTAATTTGTAAGACTGGATGTCATGAACTATCATATATATTTTGACTATTAAGGTAAATACACTGTTTGTTCTCTATTAAAATCTTTCATTTGCTAACTATACCTATCAGTAGTTAGTGCCTTCAGTAGTTAGAATCTTTTATTTAGCTGGCAGTAGTGATGCTCGCTGTATTGCAGTAGTTCGAGTAACGAAGATTTTTTTGTGAGGTAAGTGATTTGTGAAAGGTATAGGTTAATGTTAGTCAGGGCCATTCTTTTGTAGGGATTATTGAAAGTCAGATTGTGTTGCGCTAAAAATATTGTGTGTCAGTTTAAGCACAGTCGTGTATAAATTTGTCAAAGGGGACGTTTCATCTTAATATGTGCGATCAGCTTCTTTTGCCGTTCACCAACTCTTTGATTTTGCTGTATTGATTGTCATCCTAAATTCCACACAAGCATCATTCATATCTTTCAGAACTTTATTTTCAGTTCGGTCACTTTCTGCCACTAATACCACGTCGTCAGCAATTCGTATACATTCTATTCTCTTTCCCCCAGTGCAGACTTCTCTTTTTCCATCTAAGCCTTTCGCAATAATCTCTTCCAGCTATAAGTTGAACAAAGAGTGGGAGAGGCACTAACCTAGTCTATCGCTCCTTCCAATGCCGCTTCCTTTCAGACATTTCGTTTCCAAACCTTATTCCTATTTTATGTTGTAAACATGGATTCTATACCACTCGTCTCTCGTTCCATTCTAGTCCATTCCTCTTCAAAGGAAGAAAGGTAAGAAATAAATTTCAAAGGCACATAAAATGTTTCTCTAAACTGTTTTTGATGGTCCTGAGCAACAGTCATACAATAATTTTTAAATGAACACACAGCCATTTGAATGTATTCTTGTTTATTTAATTACAACTCAGGTTCTGGCTTTTTATGCCAGTTTAAAGTTATTGAGTTTCTGTCATTAACTTACACTCCTGGAAATGGAAAAAAGAACACATTGACACCGGTGTGTCAGACCCACCATACTTGCTCCGGACACTGCGAGAGGGCTGTACAAGCAATGATCACACGCACGGCACAGCGGACACACCAGGAACCGCGGTGTTGGCCGTCGAATGGCGCTGGCTGCGCAGTATTTGTGCACCGCCGCCGTCAGTGTCAGCCAGTTTGCCGTGGCATACAGAGCTCCATCGCAGTCTTTAACACTGGTAGCATGCCGCGAAATCGTGGACGTGAATCGTATGTGCAGTTGACGGACTTTGAGCGAGGGCGTATAGTGGGCATGCGGGAGGCCGGGTGGACGTACCGCCGAATTGCTCAACACGTGGGGCGTGAGGTCTCCACAGTACATCGATGTTGTCGCCAGTGGTCGGCAGAAGGTGCACGTACCCGTCGACCTGGGACCGGACCGCAGCGACGCACGGATGCACGCCAAGACGGTAGAATCCTACGCAGTGCCGTAGGGGACCGCACCGCCACTTCCCAGCAAATTAGGGACACTGTTGCTCCTGGGGTATCGGCGAGGACCATTCGCAACCGTCTCCATGAAGCTGGGCTACGGTCCCGCACACCTTTAGGCCGTCTTCCGCTCACGCCCCAACATCGGGCAGCCCGCCTCCAGTGGTGTCGCGACAGGCGTGAATGGACGGACGAATGGAGACGTGTCGTCTTCAGCGATGAGAGTCGCTTCTGCCTTGGTGCCAATGATGGTCGTATGTGTGTTTGGCGCCGTGCAGGTGAGCGCCACAATCAGGACTGCATACGACCGAGGCACACAGGGCCAACACCCGGCATCATGGTGTTGGGAGCGATCTCCTACACTGGCCGTACACCTCTGGTGATCGTCAAGGGGACACTGAATAGTGCACGGTACATCCAAACCGTCATCGAACCCATCGTTCTACCATTCCTAGACCGGCAAGGGAACTTGCTGTTCCAACAGGACAATGCACGTCCGCATGTATCCCGTACCACCCAACGTGCTCTAGAAGGTGTAAGTCAACTACCCTGGCCAGCAAGATCTCCGGATCTGTCCCCCATTGAGCATGTTTGGGACTGGATGAAGTGTCGTCTCACGCGGTCTGCACGTCCAGCACGAACGCTGGTCCAACTGAGGCGCCAGGTGGAAATGGCATGGCAAGCCGTTCCACAGGACTACATGCAGCATCTCTACGATCGTCTCCATGGGAGAATAGCAGCCTGCATTGCTGCGAAAGGTGGATATACACTGTACTGGTGCCGACATTGTGCATGCTCTGTTGCCTGTGTCTATGTGCCTGTGGTTCTGTCAGTGTGATCATGTGATGTATCTGACCCCAGGAATGTGTCAATAAAGTTTCCCCTTCCTGGGACAATGAATTCATATTGTTCTTATTTCAATTTCCAGGAGTGTATTTGCTCCCCACGAAATTCCAGAGGTACAGTCATCATCTTTCTCTAAACTATTTTATTTTTTTCGTCCAGACAGTTCGTTTCACGAAACGTTTGACATTTTGTTTTCAAGTTATTTAAAATGTTTCATTACAAATTTGATTATAAAACATTACGTTATTCCTCAAAGTTTCGTATCTGTATTTCTTTTTGGGCTGCTGAAACAGTAAAATTAAAAAATAATCGAATCATCTCATTACAATGCACTTCTTAGAGATACAGTGGAATCGTGGGATACACTGATGGCAGCAGCTTCTCGACGTTTCCGTCAAATGGAAGTTACCATGCAGTTTCCATTCGCATAATCTTGGGAGCTGATTTTCCAAAGAGTAGTTTCATTTCTTCAGTCATCTGAAGGCCCAGAATTTTGGAAGATATGTAGCTCACTCATCATCTTCTTCATATATACCATGAGTTCCGTTTTTCTTCTGTTCTTTATCATCTTTCAGTCCATCATAGGTGTATATATATTGACACTTATGCACACCACTTGCATATAGCTGTCAGCCACTTGGGAATTTGCCTTTGTCAGTGCGACAGGTTATGTGGTTTCTGCATGACGGAGCACCATCCCAGTTCCACATTACAGTTCCACAACACCTCAACATCGTCTTCACCAGTCAGTGTCGGATAGACCATCAGAGACGGAGCACCTCTTGTTCCTGCTGCTTATGAGGCGAGTACACCATTTGGTGGTTATATATTTTTATGAGCTTCAAACAGGAGAGACTGCAGTAATGGATAGGAACTGTGATTGCTGTTTACAGATGCGAACTGAGTTGGCGACCCTTCGCTCACAGCTCCATGGTGCATTGGCTTCTGTCATACAGCTTGAGTCTGCTGCCACGGGGCGTCACTGTGGTGGTCGGACGCAGGGATGTGAGGGACATCGAGCACATTCCACATGTGCCCCGATCCGTCCACTGCTGTGGCTGCCCCAGGTACTGCCTGCACTGAGGTTGACCCTTCACCTGTCATTGAATGGGAGATCATTGCAAAGTCTGGCAGGCAGCGAAAAACTTTCTCATGGGTCGATCGTACGGCCTCCCCGGTTCATCTGCCGCACAGGTTTTGGGCGTTATCTGGGGCTGACGATTTCCCTCAGCTGGATGCAATCGTCCACCCTGCTCCAGAGGAAGCTTCTCGGCCCGCAAGGTCTGGGTATTCACAGAGGGTGGGTTTTCTGGTAGTTGGGGGCTCCAATGTCAGGCACGTAATGGGGCCCCATAGAAACGTGGCTGCCAAGGAGGGGAAGGCAGCCAGTGTGCACTACATATGCATACCGAGAAGAGTCATTCTGGATGTGGAAAGGGTGCGTCCGGATGCCATGAAGAGCTTGGAGTGCAGCCAACTGCAGGTGGTGGCTCATGTCGGTACCAGTGACCTGTGTCACTTTGAATCGGAGTAGATTCTCTCTGGTTTCGCGCGGCTAGCGAAAATGGCAAAGGCTGCCACCTGACAGTCTTGCTTGTGACATTAAGGTGGAGCTCAGTATCTGCAGCATCGTCGATAGAACCGACTGTGGTCCTATGGTGTAGAGCCGAGTAGAGGGGCTGAATCAGAGGCTCAGGCAGTTCTGTGACCGTGTAACGTGCAGATTCCTTGACTTGCGCCATGGGGTGGTGGGTTTCCCGGTTCTGCTTAATAGGTCAGGAGTCCACTACACACAGGAAGCGGCTACACGGTTAGCGGGACTGTGTGGAATGGACTGGGCGATTCTTTAGGTTACAGTGTCTCAGGGAAACACAGAAAGGGAGTCCGTCTGAAAGGGGGCAGGCAAAACACAGTAAGGTAGTTGCAGAAACGATCGGTATTGTAATTTTAAATTGTCGTAGCTGTGTTGGGAAAGAACCAGAGCTCCAAGTCCTAATAGAAACCACTGAAGCTCGAAAAGTTACAGGTACAGAATGTTGGCTAATGCCGGAAATAGGTTCAGCCGAAATTTCTTCAAACTATCTCGCAGTGTTAAGAAAGGATAGAGTAAATACAGATGCTGGTGGAGTATTTATTGCTGTCAGAAGTAATTTGCCTTGAAGTGAAAATGAAGTTCCTGTGAAATAGTTTGTGTAGAGGTTACACTTGACAATCGGACTAAAATATTAATTGGATCGTTTTAGCGAGCCCCCGACTCAGAAGATATAGTTGCTGAACGGTTCAAAGAAAACTTAGTCTCATTTCAAATAGACTTCAATCTACCCTCGAGATGCTGGAAAAATTATACGTTTACAGCCGGCGGCAGGCATAAAACGTCATCCGAAAGTGTACTGATGCTTTCTCCGAAAATTATTTTGAGCAATTAGTTCATGAGCCCACTCGAAGCGTAAATGGTTGCGAAAGCATACTTAGCCTCTTTAAAACAAGTAATCCTGGACAAAAAGTGAGTATCGTGACGAATACAGGGATTAGCGACCACAAGGCAGTTGCTGCTAGGCTGAATGCCGTAACAGCTACAACCATCAAAAAGAAAAGAAAGGTATATCTACTTTAAAAAGCTGATAAAAATTCTCTTAACACCGTTTTAAGAGACAGTCTTCACTCCTACCGATCTGATCATGTAAGCGAAGAAAAGTTGTGGAATGATTTGAGAGAGATAGTATCGACGGCAATTGAGAGGTATATACACCACATAAATTAATAAGTGATGGTACTGATCCCCCATTGTACATAAAACGGGTCAGACTGCTGATGAAGAAGCAGCGAAAAAAGCATGCCACATTAATAAAAAACCGCAAAATCCACAAGATTGGCAAAGTTTTACAGAATTTCGAAATGAAGCCCGTACTTCAATGCGAGGTGCTATCAATTATTTCCATAACGAAACGCTGTCTCGAAATCTGGCACAAAACCCAAAGAGATTCCGGTAGTACATAAAGCACATCAGAGCCAATTCACAATCAATGTCTTCACTGATAACGACGGGGAAGTCACTGCTGACAGTGCCACTAAAGCAGAGTTATTAAACACGGTTTTCCGAAGCTCCTTCCCAAAGAAGACGATATTAATATTCCAGAATTCCAATCAAGAACAACTGCCAAGGTGAGAAACATAGAGGTAGGCATCCTTGGTGTCGCAAAGCAGCTTAAATCACTTAATAAAAGCAAGTCTTCCGGTCCAGATTGTATACCAGACAGGTTCCTCTCAGAGTATCCTCATACAATAGCTCCATTTTTAGCAATTATATAGCACCGCTCGCTCACAGAAAGGTCCGTACCTAAAGACTGGAACATTGCTCAAGTCACAGCAATACCCAAAAAGGGAAATAGGAGTAATCCGTTGAATTACAGGCCCATATCACTAACGTCGATTTGCTGTAGGACTTTGGAACATAAACTGTATTCGAACATTATGAAGTTCATCTAAGAAAATGATTTACTGACACATAGCACAGATTCAGAAAATATCGTTATTACTAAACACAACTAGCTCGTTATACTCACGAAGTAATGAGTGCTACCGATAGGGGACGTCAAACTGATTCCATGTTTTTAGATTTCCAGAAGGCTTTCGACACCGTTCCTCACAAGAGCCTTCTCAGCAAACTGCTCGCCTATGGAATATCGCATCAGTTGTACGATTGGATTCGTGATTTCCTGTCAAAAAAGGTCACAGTCCGTAGTAATAGACGGAAAGTCATCGAATAAAACAGAACTAATATACCAGCGTTCCCCAACGAAGTGTTATAGGCCGTCTATTGTTTCTGTTCTATATTAACGAAATAGGAGACAATCTTAACAGCGGTCTTACATTGTTTGCAGACGGTGCGATCATTTGCCGTCTTGTAAAGTCATCAGATGACCAAAATGAATTGCACAATGACGTAGATAAGATATCTGTATGGTGCGAAAAGTGACTGAATAAAGAAAAGTGTGAAGTTATTCACATGAGTACTAAAAGAAATCCACTAAATTTCAATTATGCGGTAAATCACATAAATCTGAAGGTTGTAAATTCAACTAATTACTTAGGGATTACAATAACAAATAACCTGAATGGGAGCGATCACATAGATAATGTTGTGGGTAGAGCAAGCCAAAGACTGCGATTCATTGGCAGAACACTTAGAAGGTGCAACAGGTCTACTTACGCCAGGCTTGTCCGCCCTGTTCCGGAGTACTGATGCGCGGTGTGGGATCCGCATCAGGTGGGGCTGACGTATGACATCGAAAAAGTACAAAGAGCGGCTGCTCGATTTTCACTATCGCGAAATAGGGGAGATAGTGCCACAGACATGTACGTTTATTGGAGTGGCAATCATTAAAACAAAGGCGTTTTTCGTTGCGACAGGATCTTTTCATGAAATTTCAATCACCAGTTTTCTCCTCCGATTGCGAAAACATTCTGTTGGCACCAAGCTACATAGGGATAAATGATCATCACGATAAAATAAGAGCTATCAGAGCTCGCACAGAAAAATTTAGTGCTCGTTTTTCCCGCGCGCTGTTCGACAGTGGAACGGTAGAGAGACAGCTTGAAGATGAAACTTCCTGTCAGATTAAAACTGTGTGCCCGACCGAGACTCGAAGTCTGGACCTTTGCCTTTCGCGGGCAAGTGTTCTACTATCTGAGCTACCGAAGCACGACTCACGCCCGGGCCTCACAGCTTTATTTCTGCCAGTATCTCGTCTCCTATCTTCCAAACTTTACAGAAGCTCACCTGAGCAGGAGAGCTTCTGTAAAGTATGGAAGGTAGGAGACGAAATACTGGCAGAAGTAAAGCTGTGAGGACCGGGAAGGAAGTTTCATATCAGCGCACACCCCGCTGCAGAGTGAAAATCTCATTCTGGAAACATCCCTCAGGCTGTGGCTAAGCCATGTCTCCGCAGTATCCTTTCTTTCAGAAGAGGTAGTTCTGCAAGGTTCGCAGGAGAGCTTCTGTAAAGTTTGGAAGGTATGAGACGAGATACTGGCAGAAGTAAAGCTGTGAGGACCGGGCCTGAGTCGTGCCTCGGTAGCTCAGATGGTAGAGCACTTGCCCGCGAAAGGAAAAGGTACTGAGTTCGAGTCTCGGTCGGGCACACAGTTTTAATCTGCCAGGAAGTTGCATATCAGCGCACACTCCACTGCAGAGTGAAAAGCTCATTCTGGAGCTTGAAGATGGTTCATTGAACCCTCTGCCAGGCACTTTATTGTGAATAGCAGAGTAATCATGTAGATGTAGGTGTAGATTGGATAGAACGCAGAAGCTCTGTAACATGGCCTGCTGGATCACCAGACTTAAACCCCCTAGGATGTTATCTTTGGGGCAATGAAAAAGTTTTTTGTATGCTGAGCCAGTTCCTGATGTGAAAACCCTTCAAAGCGTGTTCACGAGCCTGTGATTCTATTCGGAGAGAGGCCGGAACGTGCGAAAGAGTGCGGTAATGCATGATGCGACGTGTGAACGCGTGAATTGCATTCCTTGGAGGTCACTTTGAACATTTGTTGTGACGTGGATCCGATGCAGTTCTTTATTGTGTTCCGGGACGATCTGTTATCGCTGCTTGCACACTGCGCATTTCCGTCCACATATTCATAGGACCTTTTATCCTCCATTTCCGTGCGACTGCTACGGTCGCAGGTTCGAATCCTGCCTCGGGCATGGATGTGTGTGATGTCCTTAGGTTAGTTAGGTTTAAGTAGTTCTAAGTTCTAGGGGACTAATGACCACAGCAGTTGAGTCCCATAGTGCTCAGAGCCATTTGAACCTCCATTTCCAGTTAAAAATGCCTCCCTGCAGTTTATCAGATTTATTAAAGTTCACCCTGTATACGAGCTGTATATTCTTCGTGTAAAGATGAACACTTCGCCCTCCAGTGAATTAGATTAGGAAATGAGACACTTAAAGTAGTAAAGGAGTTTTGCTATTTGGGGAGCAAAATAACTGATGATGGTCAAAGTAGAGAGGATATAAAATGTAGACAGGCAATGGCAAGGAATGCGTTTCTGAAGAAGAAAAATTTGTTAACACCGAGTATAGATTTAAGTCTCAGGAAGTCGTTTCTGAAAGTATTTGTATGGAGTGTAGCCATGTATGGAAGTGAAACATGGACGATAAATAGTTTGGACAAGAAGAGAATAGAAGCTTTCGAAATATGGTGCTACAGAAGAATGCTGAAGATTAGATGGGTAGATCACATAACTAATGAGGAGGTATTGAATAGGATTGGGGAGAAGAGGAGTTTGTGGAACAACTTGATTAGAAGGAGGAATCGGTTGGTAGGACATGTTCTGAGGCATCAAGGGATCACCAATTTCGTATTGGTGGGCAGAGTGGAGGGTAAAAATCGTAGAGGGAGACCAAGAGATGAATACACTAAATAGATTCTGAATGATGTAGGCTGCAGTACGTACTGGGAGATGAAGAAGCTTGCACAGGATAGAGTAGCAAGAAGAGCTGCATCAAACCAGTCTCAGGACTGAAGACCACAATAACAACAACATACGCTACATAATGTTTTCCCTGCCATTCAACTGCACTTTGATAGCTGTGGCAGAACCAATAATTTTCAGAGTAGCTTTCAATTTTAACTTATCTGCTTGCCTTGTTACTCCCTTTCCTGTATTTCTCCATTTTTGTACCTTTTTATTCTGTTTTTTTAATTATTATTTTAATTTCTGTACTGTCTTCACCGTAATCCGAAAGACCACTTCTGCTAGTGACTTGTCAAGGTTTAATTGAAGTTGTAACATTACAGGACATATTGGGACATATTGAAGTATTCGAGACTGTAGACTTTTAGGGGATGTCGATACAGATATGCAAAATGTAAAGGGAAACTTTGGTGATGTTTAAATATTGTACTGTGTCAATATTAGGACATTTTGCACAGAAAGAACAAAAATAGAATTAATGTAAATATATATTAGTGTTAGTAACCTATTTTCATTCAATTTTGTAATTATATTTCATTTTGTAAAAGAAAGACTCACTGTTTGCTGTAGCTCTGATTAATTGTATAAATTATCAGTTTTGAGCTAAATTATTTGGCATAATATGGACAAGATACTTTTAAAAACTCACCAGCTAAAGAGAAAGTCTGTAAATGAACGTTTAATGCACACTTCTGGAACTTTCTATGGAGAAATTCTATATTATGATCGCAAAAATACGAAAACTTGTGAAAACTGTTTCATAACCTAATTTCGAAAGACGATTTGTATCAAGAAATATTGCTAAAAAGATTTATTTACGTTTTGAAACACGATTTAAATCATTTTACATATAAATAGTTGTTCTAAATCACTCAAGAAATATCCAGAATCAAAGGTCAAGATATTTCTGGAAACATCGGTACAAATCTGGTGAAGGTTATCCAGAAGCTGGTAGAAAAATGTTATAAAATCTATTTGGAAATTATGCTTGTAAGAATTTATATGTACTGATCCTTTTACTTACTTTAATCTGTACTAAAATTCTGTAATGTCTAATTTAGTTTTAAGTCGTGAATTGCTATCGTATTGTAAACAAAACATTGTCAATGACTATCATTGTTTGGAAAGATATTAATACACCTAGGAGTTGTCAGTTGCCAGTTCGGATATGCAGTGCGGTTAGCTCTGAGAGTCAGTTGTTGAGTCTGTGAAGTCTGTCAGTTCTGTTTGTAAATAAACGTCTGAAATGAAGAATTACTTGTTGTCGTCAATATGAACTCAAGACCTTTTGCACGAAGCAGACACCTCCTAATGCAACGTTTTAATTTGGTTGAGGAAGCTGGGATCGCTATAAGTGCAAACAAATTGAAGTGGAACATTTTAATTTGGTGTTGAGGAGCTGAAATATTATAAAGTCAATCATTCGATTTATTTTCGCGGAAATTTGAGTGCAGTGTTTTTGAGTGGTATTTCCTCTATTTGCTATAAACAGTATTCCTGTGTTGGTTGTTGTGGAGACTATCGATAGAGGTTGCTGGGACCCATGTGGAGGCGGTGTTAATGGCGAGCATTTCCCACTCGAGTGGTCAGATCTCGGAATCTTCATGGTACTAGCTAGATAACTGCAGGGCTTTGATGACTGACTTCGGAGTTGTAAGAATTTAAATCCTATCTCGCGTCTCAAAGCGAGGCAAGCGTCCCTTATTTAGACTAGTTTTATAATTGTAGCAGTGCAGAAAGTTTATCGAAGCCCATCAGTAAACAGTTCCGTATATACCCGCGGAGTAGTTTGTCGCGTATTTCGCCCCGCGCGTGTCCCATCACTAAAGCAGTCCTCACACGGTCCGAGAAAGCTTCCGGGAACTAGGAGATAGTCGAGTTTTGTGACGTGACAGCGTGGAATTACATTGTTTACAGCATTCCGTAGCGTGGAAGACTGAGTAAGACAGACCAGTTTATGTTCCGTGGAGAGAAACGTGGCCTGTCAGATGCAATAACTCGTCCTGCCTCAGAAGCAGAAACTGTGAGACGCCGTACTGGATATGTCATTTTCAGTTGAGCTCATATTTAGTGAGTTTCAATTGTAACATACCTCCTATGAATATATGCTGTCTGAAAATAACAACTTGGTGATAATCCCGCGAAAATGCATTATTGGTAAGATCTGTCGTAATAAATTGACGGAAAATGTCGTATTGGTGGTTAAATAATTTTCGTAATTGCTTGTTTTTGTATAATAACTTCAATGTTACGAAAGCATGCCGTTTCAAGAAAATGGCGCAATGAAGATTTAACAAACATGCATTGTTCTTCATACAATTTTGTAATTATGTGTCAAGTAAAGCCTTATAAGCGACCAAGGCCTTCACGATATTCTAACATAAATGACAAGACCATACGTTACACAAAGCTGCCGTAGAGTAGTGGATAGAAACTTGGAGTCACGAAGTCAATAGCAGTTTGTTTGCGTATTGTCTTATCCAAACATATTGTAAGTAGGCTGTTTAGGTTTTTATGTTAGTAACGTCACGTAGCGCTCTGTATGAAAATCACTGACTGTGTTGTGTGCAGTCTGTGGCTGGTTTGCATTGTTGGAATTTGTTATTGTAGTGTTGGGCAGTTGGCTTTTAACAGCGCGTAGCGTTGCGCAGTTGGAGGTGAGCCGCCAGCAGTGGTGGATGTGGGGAGATAGATGGCGGAGTTTTGAGAGCGGTTGATCTGGACGTGTGTCCCTCAGAGAGAGTAAATTTGTAACACTGGATGTCATGAAATGATATACATACTATGACTTTTGAACACTATTCAGGTAAATACATTGTTTGTTCTCTATCAAAATCTCTCATTTGCTGACTATGCCTATCAGTAGTTAGTGCCTTCCAGTAGTTCGAGTAACGAAGATTTTTGTGAGGTAATTAATTCATGAAAGGTATAGGTTATTGTTAGTCAGGGCCATTCTTTTGTAGGGATTATTGGAAGTCAGATTGCCTTGCGCTAAAAATATTGTGTCTCAGTTTAGTGATGATCAGAATAAGTAAAGAGAGAAATGTCTGAGTGCGTTCTGTTTTGCTCAGCTGTTTGAAAATCAAATAACGTAAGGGGTTTACCAGCACAGTAATTCACTAATTTTTCTAAGGGGACGTTTCATATGTCGACCCTTAGCCGAGGATATCTCACTGAAATCTGATTTTTTCTTGTAATTTGTGTAATTAGTGTAGCTATTGTTTATTGCTGGCGCGTAATTGTAGAGAAAATCTTATTTATAGTTGTTGTTTTTCGTTGTTGTAACATAAAACAGATGTGGCATGCACGTAGATTTGCACCAAGTATTTCGCAGTTGTGCTTGCAATTAATTAGATATTATTTTCAGTGCTACGTTAATGTGTTTTCTTATTTTGCTTTTCAAATTGTGCATTTCTGTGTTATTGTGTGAGATATTGTGATAATAATGGCGTGTGAAAAACGTAATACTAGGCTCCAAAGTAAACTGAGAAATTACAGTGAAGACGAGAGTAGTGTGTTAGCCCCACCGTGTGATGAATTAACTAATGTTCAATATTGTAATTTGGTAATTGTGCATAGGAAAATGGAGCGGGCGCCAAATAATGGAGTAGACAGTGAAACAATTAGTGAACAGGGAATCATTATCGATAGATCGGTCGGCAACAGCTCGCCTCAGGATTCCGAAATGACAGGACACGATCTTGCAAATACTGTAGATTCAGGTTCTGCGTCCTCACCATTTTCTCAAATAAGTCAAGGCACATTTTCTGCTTTTCGAAATGCGTATATTGCCGGTTCAAATGCGCTGCCGAATAGCACTGCAGAACATGTTTCGAACACCAGTGCATTGTTATTACAATTAATGGAACAAATGGGGCAAAAGCTTCAAAAGTTATACACAACGGAACAAAATCTTCAAAAGTTACACACAAAATCAGAGACAAACACAGTAACAGCTTCAAAAGTTAGACTCAATGGAACAAACGCTTGAACAAACATGTGAAGGTTTAGTTGCTGAGTTACTTAAAATCGAATTGAAATGTCAAAAAGTATGTAATGACGTAAAAACACAAATTTGTGAGCATTTTCAACCTATTTTTTCGCGTCATGAAAATGCATTGCAGAATCATGAAGCAGCCATAAAAGAATTGCAAACTATTGTTCATGAAAATCACGAAACCTTACAAGCTAAAATTGAATCAGCTGCATCTACCGATTCGGTTACGCAACTTGCAAAAACTCAGGAAAACGTAAAGGACACAGAAGATGCGATTACAACACACATGGACACACTGAAACTTAGTTCAGAAAAACACATTGAGGAAATAAGTTCACTATCGGAATAAGTAGTTCACTAACTTATCTACAAATGTAGATGATGATCTGAATGACACAAGACCCGTAGCCTTCACTGACACAGAAGAGTATGAACAAATTAGAAAATTCAAACAAAATCAAAATCAAATCAATACACAGAACAAAAGAGAAATTCGGGAAGTACAAGATCAGTTGGCATAAGTAATACAATAATTATATACACTCCTGGAAATTGAAATAAGAACACCATGAATTTATTGTCCCAGGAAGGGGAAACTTTATTGACACATTCCTGGGGTCAGATACATCACATGATCACACTGACAGAACCACAGGCACATAGACACAGGCAACAGAGCATGCACAATGTCGGCACTAGTACAGTGTATATCCACCTTTCGCAGCAATGCAGGCTGCTATTCTCCCATGGAGACGATCATAGAGATGCTGGATGTAGTCCTGTGGAACGGCTTGCCATGCCATTTCCACCTGGCGCCTCAGTTGGACCAGCGTTCGTGCTGGACGTGCAGACCGCGTGAGACGACGCTTCATCCTGTCCCAAACATGCTCAATGGGGGACAGATCCGGAGATCTTGCTGGCCAGGGTAGTTGACTTACACCGTCTAGAGCACGTTGGGTGGCACGGGATACATGCGGACGTGCATTGTCCTGTTGGAACAGCAAGTTCCTTTGCCGGTCTAGGAATGGTAGAACGATGGGTTCGATGACGGTTTGGATGTACCGTGCACTATTCAGTGTCCCCTCGACGATCACCAGAGGTGTACGGCCAGTGTAGGAGATCGCTCCCCACACCATGATGCCGGGTGTTGGCCCTGTGTGCCTCGGTCGTATGCACTACTGTGGCGCTCACCTGCACGGCGCCAAACACGCATACGACCATCATTGGCACCAAGGCAGGAGCGACTCTCATCGCTGAAGACGACACGTCTCCATTCGTCCCTCCATTCACGCCTGTCGCGACACCACTAGAGGCGGGCTGCACGATGTTTGGGCGTGAGCGGAAGACGGCCTAACGGTGTGCGGGACCGTAGCCCAGCTTCATGGAGACGGTTGCGAATGGTCCTCGCCGATACCCCAGGAGCAACAGTGTCCCTAATTTGCTGGGAAGTGGCGGTGCGGTCCCCTACGGCACTACGTAGGATCCTACGGTCTTGGCGTGCATCCGTGCGTCGTTGCGGTCCGGTCCCAGGTCGACGGGCACGTGCACCTTCCGCCGCCCACTGGCGACAACATCGATGTACTGTGGAGACCTCACGCCCCACGTGTTGAGCAATTCGGCGGTACGTCCACCCGGCCTCCCGCATGCCCACTATACGCCCTCGCTCAAAGTCCGTCAACTGCACATACGGTTCACGTCCACGCTGTCGCCGCATGCTACCAGTGTTAAAGACTGCGATGGAGCTCCGTATGCCACGGCAAACTGGCTGACACTGACGGCGGCGGTGCACAAATGCTGCGCAGCTAGCGCCATTCGACGGCCAACACCGCGGTTCCTGGTGTGTCCGCTGTGCCGTGCGTGTGATCATTGCTTGTACAGTCCTCTCGCAGTGTCCGGAGCAAGTATGGTGGGTCTGACACACCGGTGTCAATGTGTTCTTTTTTCCATTTCCAGGAGTGTATTCATGTTTTTATTTAAGTGCTCTACAGACACAAAAACACGGCTAGTATAATGACAAAGAAGGAAACAAGCGTAACCTGGCACCTTTACGCAGGTCCGTTTTCTTAAATAACCAGTGCTACTTGCGAGGCAGGTAAAGCCGACAATTATCTGCACTGAGAGCGCAACGGTCGCAAATCATGATGAAGAGCACGTTCTGTGTGGTGCAGTAGGGCGGCTTAAGAGTGCATGGGTAGTGACATTCAGGCCGCGCCTACTCGTCTTTACAGATTTCATTCAGATTCATGATACATTCCGGACTTGGGTCAGAAATTAATAACCAAGCTTTTAGAAAGAAAAAATAGCAGTTTTGGTGTGATTTGGACGGGGTCTGAGTCACTTATGTTAGTGCAGTGCCAAAGCTTACCGACCAATAATTCTTAGGTCGTCGGATCGAGTCCCTCTGTTAAAACATTTTTTTTTTACTTTGCTTACACTGCCAATAAACCGAAATAATGCTCAGTATATTTTATTTATAAATATTTTCATAAAAGGGATGAAAAGGAAAGGCAAAGCTTATTTTGGGATTTAAAATAAATTTCGACCCAGGGACAGTGAAGCATATACAGAGACTGCATACATAAAATGAGATGCTTCCATTGTTATACAGTTGATGAACTAGTAACTTTTTTGGCATCTTGCAAACGTTATAAACGGCCCATTTTTACAATTACTTGTTTGTTTTATAGCTTCTATACAAAAACAAACTTTTATAATATTCATAAAAGGTTCTCTCTCATCGCACAGATTGACAGAAAACCAGGCTTAATGCATGATTTGGCCAAATATTAGCGAGAACTGGTTGTTATGTACACTGGAATGTATTTTTGACGCAGTTTGACGAGTTTAGAGCAGTTTTGAAACTTTTTGATCAAATTCTTTTGACGGCGATAAAAACACGGTTGCGCTAGTGATGTGCATTTGGGAGGAACCATTTTAATACTGCACGATGTCATTCCTTCATCTTCTCGAAAACTGTCGTCGTACAGTTGTAGATCTGTTTGGCTCTCCCACGGGTTATTGACAAAAGCAATTTGTTTTCCTGCAAGTGGGGTTTCATCAAATCAAATACAATATATTGACCTTTATTTCGGTTTATCTGCAATGTAAATAACGCAAAAACTGTAAATAAAAGTCCTACAGAAGGACTCGATCCCATGACCCATCGATTACCCATAAGTATTATTTCCGGTGCCTGGAAAGTATTCTAACTTAAATGACTCATACACGCGCCAAAAATGCAATTTATTTTTTCTAAATGCTTGGCTGTCTGGAGCCCCTACTTCTGTCACTTTCGTGTCTGGCTAAGCCTCTGATACGTCACATATATGGGCGAGATCGTAGGCGCAGTGGCCCTAGGGAAGGTGGCTGGTTATCTCTGAAACAACTGTTTTTTGGTTATACCGTCTCTTTTTCCCACATCAGTTTTAGTTCTATTATTTCCTGTAATAAAAGTACAAATCAAAGAAAGATTGAAAAATTTTGTCTCTCCCAGTTCCAGGACATGCGGTATCAAAATACTGAATTAAACAGGCAAATAAAAGAAAAATTGTTCCATCCACAGTCCGCTGCTTTTCTCGAAAACCGATAAGGGGTTAAATACTACAAAAGAATCATCAGTATTCTCCTACTAACACAGATTTTTTGTAATTCTGTTCAAAAATTGTGTTGTAATCGGGGATATTATCCTTATTTCGACATTACGAATGGTCAGTGCTAAATGGTGAAGTATGAGTTTAAGAACGCTGTTTTTCGTGTTAATTTGTTCGTTTTCAACGGCTATAAGCAGATAAAGGGATTTTATGTAGACGCTGGCGTTCCCCAAGGTTGTGTTAGAGGCCATTTGTTGTTCGTCATCTATATAAACGATTTAGGAGACAATCTGAGCAGCCGTCTTAGGTTTTTTTTGCAGATGACGCTGTCGTTTATCGACTAGTAAAGTCATCAGAAAATCAAAATGAATTGCAAAACGATTTAGAAAATATATCTGTATGCTGCAAAAATTGACAGTTGAGCCTGAATAACAAAAAGTGTGAGGTCATCCACATGAGTGCCAAACGGAATCCGTTAAACGTCGGTTACACGATAAATCAGTTAATTCTAAGCGCCGTAAATTCAACAAAACAACCAAGGAATTACAATTACGAACAACATAAATTCTAAGGACCACGTAGAAAATGTTGTAGGGAAGACTAGCCAAAGACTGCGTTTAATTGGCAGGCACTTAGAAAATGTAACAGATCTACTAGAGATTGCCTAAATTGCACTTGTCCGACCTTTTTTAGAATACTGCCGCGCGGTATGGGATCCTTACCAGACAGGACGGAGTACATCGGAATAGTTCAAAGAAGGGCAACATGTATTGTATTAGCGCGAAATATGGGAGAGAGTGACACAGAAATGATACAGTATTTGGGGTGGACATCATGAGAAGAAAGGCGTTTTTCGTTGCATGGGAATCTTCTGACGAAATTTCAATCACCAACTTTCTCCTCCGAATGGGAAAATATTTTGTTGACGCCACCCTAAATAGGGAGCAATGATCACCATTATGAAATAAGGGAAACAGAGCTCGCAACGAAAGATATAGGTGTTTGTTTTTTCCGCGCGCTGTAGGAGATTGTAATAAAAGAGAATTACTGCGGAGTATCCATGTAGATGTAGCAGTAGATCAGCTACTTTCTATTTTTAATGTGTACTATGTATGAACTGTTGTTATGTTTTTAATTATTACTGTTACCCTAATTTCCTTCCTCTTTGAAGCATCGTACATTATTGCTACATGACTTCGTAAAAATATTTCCAGGCTAGGGTTGGTGCGATTCTGCAACACAACGGATGTTCGGCGACGACAGCGAGAAACTACGGTGCAGACCAGGTGGGGGGAAGCCTTGTACACTTCACGTATACGCATACCTTAAGCCACAACACACGGCAACAGGGACACTATTGTCTCAGGAATGGTTTACCAGTTCTTATTCGATGTGCCTATTGCTCGTTTCTGTCGGCTCTTTGTGATCTGATGCTACTTCTGAGTTACACTTAAAGTGCATAAAACATTCTCTTTGATTAGGAGCATGAAAGGAGTGCTGCGAACCATTTATCTTAGTTAGTTACGGAGTTAACACATAGAAGAACATTTACGTGTGTATTATCTGTGGCTCCAGAGTAGTTTAAATCTTAGGACATGCAGTCCTCTTGCTGTACAGTTGCGTGTAGTTGGACATGAAGCATTCTGTGCTCGGTTTTGAGTGTTTACTGTGATAACCTGAGCTTCTTATTATGTCCCCAATTTCATGATAAATCTGTTTATCTTAACATCTGTTTAGAAGCACGAAATTTTGAAGATTTTTAGAAAATTTTTACATAAAGTATTCTGTACTTGTTTAAATCCCGTCAGATCTGTAGCTTCATGTTTTTGCATAACAGGGCATGGCAACAAAACTGGAAGATGAGGAGATAGTGGAGTTACTCCAGAAGTTTTACCCGTCTTATATTGATACACTATTTTTTTAAATAGAAAAGCATCTGAAATAAAATACGTTCTTGACTAATCCCAACTCGCTAATTTACAGGACAAACAAAAAACTGACACCACGCTATATGTGGTCACCAACTGAATATTTCCACTTGCTCTCCAAAAGCTGAAGAAATTTAAGATGACACTGATAACAAGAAATATCTCTTAACCTTTTTTCAGAACAAAAGAAGAAAGAAGAGAGTTTCCACTTTCAGATGAGATTTGAATCCAAAATCTTGGAGCTCATTGCTAAACAATACTGCAAATCGTGGAAAGTGTAAAAAATATGCTGTTTACAACACAAAATCTAGTGCTTATTCAAAATGTTTCCAAATTGAGGTGTTTTTTATGTGTCAGTGAGAGACATAATTGTTTTTATCAGAATCAGTTCTCATGAATAACTTTGTCGATGACTGGACCATTATCACCTCACAGGACTAGAAAGTACCTTTTTGAAACAAATGAAATAAAACACCAAAAAATATATTCCTCCTGTATTCTTTGTACTAAAGTAATTTCCAACCTGAGATAGGTATATGTAATGAAAATTGTAAATTTTTAAGTGTTATCCAAGAGTATGGCAACGGCCATGCTGCAGTGGATACAGACCGGTTCCCGTGAGGTCACCGAAGTTAAGCGAAGTGGTCGGCACTTGGATGGGTGACCATCGAGGCCGCCGCGCTGTTGCCATTTTTCGGGTTATACTCAGCCTCGTGATGCCAATTGAGGAGCTACTCGACCGAATAGTAGCGGCTTCGGTCAAGAATACCATCATTACGTCCGGGAATGCGGTGTGCTGACCCCACGCCCCTCCTACCCGCATCTTCCTCTGAGTATGACACGGCGGTCGGATGGTCCCGATACGCCCCTTGTGGCCCGTAGGCGGAGTGTTTTTTTTTATCCAGGAGCATAAGCGACATACTGATTACAAAGATGTGTGTGTGAAAGAACGCTGCAAGGCAGCTATCGCTGAGGCAAAGTATGTGTAGCAAAGAGCTTATGTTAGGTCGAGCAGTTGTTGGCAGTTGTAGCTCCGGAGTAGCAGGAGTAGCTCGCCAGAGGCGGGCAGTGTCTGCTGCGATGCTCCGGAGTGGGCAGTCCCTTAGTATTAAATATTGTGTAATAATTTCAGTGTTGTGTACTAATGATTTATAGACGAAATAAGATATGACGTACAATTAATTAAGAAAATGCTACAAATATTATGAAATTTTGATGAAGAATGTTTGTACATATTGTTACATCGACCTAAAATAAGGTAATCAATATTCATATAATTGTATGCACATTTGCTGTTGAACGAATATGAATGAGACCAGCTTTGTATGTAACCCAAGTTTTTTATTGTATTTTTCTGTAAAGATAATTTGAAACTTCCTGGCAGATTAAAACTGTGTGCCCGACCTAGACTCGAACTCGGGACCTTTGCCTTTCGCTGGCAAGTGGAAGGTAGGAGACGACATACTGGCAGAAGTAAAGCTGTAAGTACCGGGCGTGAGTCGTGCTTCGGTAGCTCAGTTGGTAGAGCACTTGCCCGCGAAAGGCAAAGGTCCCGAGTCCGAGTCTCGGTACGGCACACAGTTTTAATCTGCCAGGAAGTTTCATATCGGCGCACACTCCGCTGCAGAGTGAAAATATCATTCTGGTGAAGATAATTTGTTTGCGCAAACGTAATTTTTGTGGTACGGCTTAACATTTGCAAGTCAGTTTACAATATAGTAAGATTTTCAAGTAAGACATTACGGTCATTCTCCTCACTCATGTTACGCCTCCCAGTTCCGAGACGTTTTTATTTAAACAAATTCTAAACGTGTCTCAGTCAAATATCTTGCATTTTGGCTTTCGCAACTGTAGTTAGTTTAGTGTTGCTGAGAGCAGGACAACGCGTTATCCAAGGCGACACCAATACGAGGTAAGAAATTTATGTCACACAGTTCATGGATTTTCACACAGGGACCACTGTTCTACTTATTCAGATTTACAGGGCCGTAGTAAGATCGAGTAGATCTGAATGCACTTACCTCTAATTTGTCATTATCGGGCACAGGTTTTAATTAATTTTGGTTTGCTGGCATTGCTTTCCTGCTAGTAAACAGATTGTTTAATACAAGATCAGGCAAATGTACAGGTACACGTAATCAGGTACGCAGTCAGCACACCACTTGATATAACTGTTCTTTGTTAGACATAAACATCACACTTTACTTCAGACATAAACGTTAGAAACCTGCCACGATAACATAAAAAAACTGAGAACTGTCAACACAAAAGAAAAAAAAATCAGGCTATAAAGGGTTGAAATAGCACTGATCACTTTATTCATTTTTTTTTATAAAGTAATATTTAAAACCAATGCTAATTTTATGAACAAAAATTTTTGGGTCTTGCCCACTCGTCTCGTATAGGGTGCTTAAAGGATGCTGCGTTCTCGGAATGTTATACAACAGTTGAAACAAATAATATTAATAGTTTTATTTCTATAAATCAGATTTGACAATACTTAACTTGAATGTACAGCAAGTGTCACAAGCCATGGGCGACGTGCAAAAAGTAAATGATCCTCGCTGTAGACAAAGTCCAAGTGAGCATTTGATATGGATAACTACTAACAGTTCTCGTAGCACTCTGTGCTAGGCCGTGTTAATACGAATGTTCACTAATGTCCATATACGGCCGAGGCAGAAAGGAGTGGCGCTTATATTCACTTCGGCTTGAGGGCGCTCCTGTCGTGATGCGGTCCTATTCCTCGCACCATTGGTCGACGTCATTTCACCGCCTTCTCTGGTCCTGCCTCCTTTGTCTTCGTTAATGCGCTTGTGGTTACTCGAGAACAAAAATTGCTCCCATTTAAAAAAAAAGGTTAATCCAGAAACAAATTTTTTTAGCACTACTGCTATGACTAATTAATATTTCAGTTTTTTACTTGGTTATTATCAAAAAAATGAAAATAAACCTGTTACAGCTGAGACAAATCAAAATACCGAAAAACACCGGTTATTCAGAACTGAAATATCCGTATCGGTTTTAACCAGTCGGTTTTTCCCATTCCTAGAAGTCCCTGTGAGAGGGACTTCGCTCGGCGTCACAGAAGCTTCGAGAGCGGAATGTTTCGACTCGCCCAGAGCGGAAAGCAGGACCGTAGCTGCGGCTCCGAAAGCTTGATTGAGTTCTCATTATCTGTGAGAGTAATAAGGGGCCTGTTCTCTGCGGTACGCAATTAACACTCCATTAATACGCTTCCCTGACCTGTCCGAGACCTGCGAGGACCCACTCAGCATCTGTCGGTTTGCGCCTACTTGAAAGCCAGCGACTAACACATTCTGATCAGCCGGCAATTAAAAGAGATCGCATCGGCTCCACCGCGCGATGTACGACGATTCGCTGCGACGGTCGGCGACGTCCGATTAACGAACGAACTAAATCACCGCCCCCACGCCTCCGTCGCGTCACAGCCTACCCACAAAAAAGCGCGCGTAATTGACGACATCTCCGAACGGCGTCTGCTGCAACCGCGATGGGAATATTAAATATTCTTCCTCCTTTGTCAGCTACCTCCACGATTTATTGCCGCTGCACTCTTATTATACGTTAAGCGGACGGGCAAGAAGTCCGAAACGAGGAAAAGGAAGCAAAAGATTCGTCGATGTGTGTCAGCTAAATATTACGCGAGCCTCACAGATAAGAGGAACACGGCAATTGACGGTACCGGAAGATAAGTGAGAGGAATAAAATGTATTTGGAATGAGTGCGTGAATATCAAAGAGCAGCGCGTAGCAGGCAGATAATTGTCGATCTGAGCTCTTCTCTTTGCACGCTGTGGCACGTCCATCGCGATAAATGATTTAATAACTGCTGGCTGTGAAGGGCGAGCGGAAAAAGGCAACCAGGTACTGAATCTACTGGGGCTTCAGGGTCCGTTTTTTGCGCTGTAGCTCGTATTCCTGTCTGTCCGTGTGTGTGTGTGTGTGTGTGTGTGTGTGTGTGTGTGTGTGTGTTTGTGTGTGTGTGTGTGAGAGAGAGAGAGAGAGAGAGAGAGAGAGAGAGAGAAAGACAGAAACAAGTTATTGACAGTCCTGAGATGTCAAATGACGAGCCTTCCACTTGGTTTAGTTGCGTTATGACGATCGGAATCTGTGAGTAATGATTTATGATCAGTCTCTCACCCACATTGATCAGCCGCTCTTGTACTGGGAGGTATCACAGAGGACCAGTGTGGGTCATAATTATCCCAAGGCAACGAAACTTGATAGATATTCTAATGCGTTAATGGGGAATCCATTAATGCTGGAAAAAAATTAGTTCCAATTTTGACCACTAGTTGCAAATCTGGTACTGCGAATGCAATAAAGAGGCATAGAATTATTTCTGTATATAATGAATTTGGAACGGGACGTGGGCAGAAAAGGGCCAGCCGGTGTGGCCGATGAAATGAGGTCAGAGAAAAAAAACAGTTTCTTTAGGGTGACCACTTAATAAAACACTAATGACAACATTAGTCTATGGTTTACAGAAATCATTAATGGAATAAGGACAACAACCAACTTACCATTAGATTGGACCTTGGCATTAATACACCCACTGCGTGAAATTGAAAGAAAGCAGCAGCGAGCAATTATAGAGCACTCTCACACTTGCCAGTAGCGTCTAAGACCTTCTCCACGGCACTTTGAAGAGAGCCGAAGGATTACTCGACCTGCGCCTAGGAGAATATCAAACAGAATTTAGGAAGGGAGGATCTTGTGCAAAATAAATATTATATCTTAAGAACGTAATAGAAATAGAAATGAGGAAAATCGTTAACTTGAAATAGACAACTGTTGCAGGTTTTTAAATGGTCTGAGACCCCATCTATAGATATGCACTAATCAACTTCATAAAGAAATTCTGAGCCGACAATACAACAACAAAAGCAGTTCAAGGAACTTAAACAAACGCAAACTTTAGAAGTACCATTTATGGGGAAGCTATCAAAAGCAGTTGAAATGAAGTCAGATGTAAGACAAAGAGATGGTTTGTCATATTTACTTTTGAACTGTGCATTAGTGAAGGTATTGAGAGAATGGAGAAAATCCATCAGGACTGTAGGTATTCAACTAAGAAGAAATCGGAATAAAATCGCGATAGACTGTCTAGCTTGTGCGGACGAGATGACGTTAATTACAGACTCAGAACAAACCACATAACCAACAGCCAAAGTAGGAGCACACATACCACATGAAAATCCGCAGTTCATGACAAATATCAGTGACGCCCACTAAGAATCTTAAAATCCATAACAAAACAATATCTGGACCAAATTGTTTTAAATCCCTAGGAGAATGGATAGCGAGCGATACAAAAGAAAAGACAGCACTAGAATTCAAATTAGATAAAATGGAAAGCGCATTCCACGCGAAAAAAAAACAACGTATCAAAAATCTTTGTCCTGGAACACAAAATTAAGACACTAACAAATAGTGATCAGACCTGAAACACTGTATGGAACAAAAACACTTAAATAAACAAACTTTGGGTGAAACTGAAAACACTTGAAAAAAGAATCCTAACCAAAATATTTCGACTCAAAAAAGATAGTAATGCTGAATACAGATTAAGATCAAACAGAAAGCTGTATCTGAAAATGGTAAATCGTACTGACGTAATAAAGAAAAGAAGACTACAGTTTTATGGGCACATATACCGAATGGATAGTAACAGATGAACCATGAGGATCTTCAACTTATTAAACCGACACAAATACAAACCCACACGGTTCACTGAAACTGACAAAGATATGAAAACCAATGGAATTAAATCAGACATAAAAGATAAAATAACACTTTTTAAATAAACAGAAATGGTAGGATTTCAGGAAAAGAAGATACCAGCAAATGGAAGGAAGTGGATCCAGGAAGAAAAGGAACGTCTTCCTGGAAGGATAAAGGAAGTCTGGGAGCAAAGAAAATTAAACACAAAGAAGCAAAGCCAAAGTTGATTTCCCGTACCCTTCATAAGGTTTATTCGAATGAAAAATAAATATACAGAGAGCAAGAGATGCATACAGCGTGTTTCCGTAAGAGTTTGCAAAAATTTTATGGAGGTAGAGAATGCTTCACTGCACAATTTTAGGTAGGGAACTCAGAGTCGAAGAAGCCAACTTAAGGAGATGCGGAAGTGAACTTGTGTAGCATTACCGTTTTCCAGCTTATTTACAGCTAACATGCGTACAAGTTTGCACGTACTTTGCTGTTCATTTACATGTACAGTCTTTATTTACTGCAAGGAAACCAGGAGGACGACCCAGATTACTAGGAAGTCATTATGCAGATTTTGTTTACTTGTCCATAATGTGGCTCTGATGTATTTACATTGTCCCATGACAGAACGAGCTATGAGTCAACAACAGACCCATTCAATACTCAGTGCCATTCAGAGACGTACAGAACAATACGATAGAGCAGTACCGGTACAGAACTCATGGACATGCACCTTGTGTATGAAGAATTACGTTGCAACGCTCTCGCTACTGAAAGGTTGTACGGAAACATCCTGTATCTATTAGAGTAGGTCACTGGATTACAAATGAAGAGGTCCTAAATTAAATCGCAGAGAAAAGAAGTTCGTGATATAACAAGACTGAAAAAAGACGTCGGTTGACAAGAGACAGGCTGAGGCATCAAGGATTAAACAATTTGGCATTGGACGTAAGTGCATGGTGTAAAAGTTGTACTTTTGATAGCTTTTCTTATGTCTTGACCACAGTTTTGTTTCAATCTGTGTTGATCCATCAAGGACAGGGGACATCAGCTGGTTAAGTAATTGTCTGCTTCAATGAAATTCTCCAACAGCCGTGTACCTATTTTATTTCGAAGACAACCGGTTTCGGCATTCCACTAAGCCATCTTCAGGCCCCTGCATAATAAGAGTATACATGTAGTGTATATCATAGTGTACAAAGCAAGCTTATAGAAAGTGACGGGAAATCATAAAAGCGCTAAAAGCTGCAAAATCAAAGTAGTGGCGTTAAACCAAATCTCTGTGCACATCCAGTACAATAGACTAAAACGTGTACATATTTGTTAGTCATAAAACTGTTTAACACTGTGGATTTATAAGCGAACTTGTAAAAACATTAAACAGATCAGAACTAGTCAGTATACAATCAGCAGCTCAGCTGAAACAAAGTTTTTTTTTTTTTTAAGTATCCTACATACGTGTAATTCTTGTAGATGAGGGAACTCCAGTATCTATGAGGACTTATCTTCATTTAAAGTAAAATGTCAGTAATCTATGAATTACAATAATGTGCATATTTACGGCCTAGGTACTATCATAACTGGCGGTATAATTAGTTGCCACAGCATCAAACAAAGAACTTGACGTAAAACCCAACGGCAGACGACACATTAAGAGAAAACAGCATGCAAAGAGCACGCTCAGAATATTCAAAAATACTTTACGGGCCTAAGTTATACAGCAAATCTAAATAAAAAGATATGATTTGGTATCCTTTATTTCACTTAACAGGTCGGCAATACCCTAGTGTAACAAACCAACAAAGATCTTAAATCCTACTTAAGTGTGGGAAATTTTCCAAGTTCTCAGCCGACAATGACATACTATTTCCCTGGGAGTGTAAGGAAATATCCTAACGACCTAGCTATAGATGACGAACCCATTTAAATAAGAAGACACAGCAAGTTGTGTCGTGATAACGTAACGAGAGTATGGAAAAATGGTAAAAGGGGTGTATGTACTCATCAAAGTTGGAGCTCCCTAAATGAGTAACATATTTGCGTGCCAAAGGGGCACCGATATTGCGCAAAAAAGAGTCTGTTAACTGGAACCATATTGCAAAGTACTCGAGGGAGGAGTGAACAATACTACTCAAAGCATGGCGAGTAACGAAGTAAGCCAAAACAAATGACAGAAAGTGTTAGTGCCAGTCCAAATATGTACAGAGTCTCAAGCCTATTATGCCCCACATTGGCAGCCCGTCAACTCAAAAATTATATAACTAACGCCAGGTCAACATGGTCTGATGTTGACCTAACGTTAATTATATGCATGAAGAGACTTTCACAGGATAGACAACCGTGGCGAGCTGCATCAGATCTGTTTTGGGACCAATGACGACGACGACAATAAAAACAACGACAACCACCAAAATATTCCTTACTTCCAACGTTTATCTTCTACAGAGTGACTCAAAAGAATGGGAAATTTTGAAACCTGTTGTGGCAACGCTTCGAAGCAAGTGGCGTCGAATGACATATAATTCTGTTCGCACCATCTTGCCATTTAGTAACCAGCAAGCACGGAACAATGGAACAATGTGCAGCGTGCCTTTGCGGGTAAAGCCCTATTGGATCTTTCTAAGGAGTTTGATACAGTCGACCACAAGATTCTATTAAATAAATTAGAAGCGTTAGGAATAAGAGGGGTAGCTAATGACTGGTTTCGATCATACATAGCAGATAGCGTACAAAGAGTAGAGATAACACATACTTCAAATAGATCTAAGCATTTAGTAAAACACTTATCAGAACCCAAATACATTAATATAGGCGTTCCGCAAGGTAGCATATTAGAACCAATACTATTCCTGATATACACTCCTGGAAATTGAAATAAGAACACCGTGAATTCATTGTCCCAAAAAGGGGAAACTTTATTGACACATTCCTGGGGAGAAAAATACATCACATGATCACACTGACAGAACCACAGGCACATAGACACAGGCAACAGAGCATGCACAATGTCGGCACTAGTACAGTGTATATCCACCTTTCGCAGCAATGCAGGCTGCTATTCTCCCATGGAGACGATCATAGAGATGCTGGATGTAGTCCTGTGGAACGGCTTGCCATGCCATTTCCACCTGGCGCCTCAGTTGGACCAGCGTTCGTGCTGGACGTCCAGACCGCGTGAGACGACGCTTCATCCAGTCCCAAACATGCTCAATGGGGGACAGATCCGGAGATCTTGCTGGCCAGGGTAGTTGACTTACACCTTCTAGAGCACGTTGGGTGGCACGGGATACATGCGGACGTGCATTGTCCTGTTGGAACAGCAAGTTCCCTTGCCGGTCTAGGAATGGTAGAACGATGGGCTCGATGACGGTTTGGATGTACCGTGCACTATTCAGTGTCCCCTCGACGATCACCAGAGGTGTACGGCCAGTGTAGGAGATCGCTCCCCACACCACGATGCCGGGTGTTGGCCCTGTGTGCCTCGGTCGTATGCAGTCCTGATTGTGGCGCTCACCTGCACGGCGCCAAACACGCATACGACCATAATTGGCACCAAGGCAGAAGCTACTCTCATCGCTGAAGACGACACGTCTCCATTCGTCCCTCCATTCACGCCTGTCGCGACACCACTGGAGGCGGGCTGCACGATGTTGGGGCGTGAGCGGAAGACGGCCTAACGGTGTGCGGGACCGTAGCCCAGCTTCATGGAGACGGTTGCGAATGGTCCTCGCCGATACCCCAGGAGCAACAGTGTCCCTAATTTGCTGGGAAGTGGCGGTGCGGTCCCCTACGGCACTGCGTAGGATCCTACGGTCTTGGCGTGCATCCGTGCGTTGCTGCGGTCCAGTCCCAGGTCGACGAGAACGTGCACATTCCGCCGACCACTGGCGACAACATCGATGTACTGTGGAGACCTCACGCCCCACGTGTTGAGCAATTCGGCGGTACGTCCACCCGGCCTCCCGCATGCCCACTATACGCCCTCGCTCAAAGTCCGTCAACTGCACATACGGTTCACGTCCACGCTGTCGCGGCATGCTACCAGTGTTAAAGATTGCGATGGAGCTCCGTATGCCACGGCAAACTGGCTGACACTGACGATGGCGGTGCACAAATGCTGCGCGGCTAGCGCCATTCGACGGCCAACACCGCGGTTCCTGGTGTGTCCGCTTTGTGCCGTGCGTGTGATCATTGCTTGTACAGCCCTTTCGCAGTGTCCGGAGCAAGTATGGTGGGTCTGACACACCGGTGTCAATGTGTTCTTTTTTCCATTTCCAGGAGTGTACATCAGTGACTTTCCCAGTAGCGTTACTCATGGAGAAAAAATTCTCTTCGTTGATGACAGCAATAATATAGTCACTGAGAAAACAAGATAACTCCTTGCCGAGAAAGCAAATGAAACTCTCAAGGAAGTTTGTGATTGGTCAATAAGCAATAACGTGACATTGAACATAAAGAAAACTAATGCCATGGATTTCAGTTTGAAGAGGAAAAATGACAATGTTAAATTAAATGTAGATGGCACCTCTGTAGACTGCGTAACAAATGCAAAATTCCTGGTGTGTGTGTGTGTGTGTGTGTAGTGAGTGAAGTGTTATGAAACAATGTGTGTAGAGTGTGTGCAGTGACTGATAGTGAGATATGAGTGAACATTAACTAGAAGTCTGTAAATATATGTGTAGACGAATTAGCTTATTTTTAATTGGTCTAAAATTGTAAATACTTTGACATGTCCTATATGCTTCTAAAAAGAGATCTACAGATGAATAAAGCTACTACTACTACTACTACTAATACTAATACTACTACAAGAATGGAAGTGTGGAGGCCACGCGTCGAGAAATTCGCCGTCATTTCAACATTGGACAACATGGTCAAATTTCCCCAGTGCATGCAGTCATCACCTGCGTCCTCAATTTTGAAGCAAAGGATTCTGCAGGGAGACTTCGAACCGCTCGTATGGAAGACGATATCGAGTGTGCGAAATGTTTTTGTAAGAAGCCCATAGTGCTCAGTTAAACGTCCGACAGAGTGTCTGCAGTTGCGTCGTTCAAGTGTTTAGTGAACACTGAAAGTAGATTTAAAGTTCTATCCGTACAAGCTGCAGATCGTTCAGCAGCTTCAACATAACGATCTGCTAATGCGAAGACAATACGCTGAAAGAATGTTAGCAACAATGCATGACGACAACAAATTTAAACGACCTGTAGATGTCGGAGTAAGCTCACTTCCACGTCAGTGGCTTTGTCAATAGACAGAATTTTCGCTATTGGTCTCCGCAAAATCTACGTCAGCTACACGAGCGTCGATTGCACAGCGTTCATTGCATCGTGGCCCCTCCTATTTTTGAAGATAATGATGAGTGCGCCACCATTGTAATGCCTTGAGGTTGAAGCTATTCTGTCAGTGTTTGCTTGCAAATAGATTTGTTTTTGGACAGAGTCGGCCTTGAGCAATTGCTTGATTTTCTTTTTAGTCTCCAGACATGTTACGCTGAAGATGCAGAATCATAAGTTGGTTTTATGTTATCTTCTATAAAAGAGGAAGAATGTTTTTTACTACTAGTACACTTGTAAATTGGAGTTTATAAAGTCAGTATTTTCATATCTGAAAAACGGACAAGATTTTGTGTATATATCTTGTTACCACATGCTGTGGATTTCCTGGATTTTATGGAATTAAATGCAGTTGTTTTGTTTCACAGTTGCAGATGACAAACGGTGAAATAAAACAACTACATTGAATTACGTAGAACCCAGGAAATCAACAGCATGTGGTAACAAGATATATACACAAAATCTTGTTCGTTTTTTCAAATATGAGAAACTGTGAAACAAAACAGCTACATTGAATTACAGATAATCCAGGAAACCTACAGCATGTGGTAACAAGATATATACACAAAATCTTGTCCGTTTTCAGATAAGTAAATACCGACTTTATAAACTCAGATTTATATGTGTACTAGCAGTAAAAAGCAATTTTCCTGTTTTATAGAAGATAACGTAAATTCTAGTGATGATGATACAATTTCGGCGTAACATGTTTGTGGAAAAAGCAGAAAAATAGAACTTTGGGTTGCTCGAGGCGGACGCTCTCCAAAAGCAAATCTCTCTGACGTCTGTTCGGTATGTTGCGATGATGGAACGTTTTTTTGCTCATGAATTGCCTCATTTTACTGCCAGCAGTTGGTTTCAAAACGGCGGAGCAACAACGCATACGGCACGGATGTCGATGGGAGTTGTGCGATGACTTTTGCGTAACATGTCATTTCGAGGAACGCTGACATTGCACGCCCTCGAAGACCGCCTGACATGACAGGTTAAAGCGTAACCTCCCGATCAGGCTGCTCATTCTGGAAACATCCCCCAGGCTGTGGCTAAGCCATGTCTCCGCAATAACCTTTCTTTCAGGAGTGCTAGTTCTGCAAGGTACGCAGAAGAGCTTCTGTAATTTTGGGAGTTAGGAGACGAGGTACTGGCAGAAGTAGGGCTGTGAGGACGGGGCGTGAGTCGTGCTTGGGTAGCTCAGTTGGTAGAGCACTTGCCCGCGAAAGGCAAAGGTCCCGAGTTCGAGTCTCTGTCCGGCATACAGTTTTAATCTGCCAGGAAGTTTCGTATCAGCGCACACTCTGTTGCAGAGCGAATGTCTCATTCTGCTACCATATAAAAGACAAATTCAGTGTACACACTCACTTACTCATTCATACAGCGGATAAAGAGAGGCAGGAAAGCGGGAGGCACAAAATGTAGATAAAGTACATAAGGTTGGGTACTTACTGGAGGTACCGATAGTCTAATGTAGCTCTGTACCACTGAATGGGGTAAACACGAAGTGCAAAACTACTCACAAATGACAAGTTAAATAACATGAAACGAATCTAGCAAAGACGTTTCAACATAAATAAATATGTGTGAAATCACTGTGTTCATACATCAATCTCCATTCCAAAATTTATCGTTCTTTTGAGTCACTTTTTACAAATACTGAAGATTTGGAGCTAATCTTGCTAAGGTGTTGTGAGGAGAGTATAGGAGAAGGAAGAGTAGTTTGGGGAACAACAACAGGAAGGAGACGGACGGGTGCAAATTAAAAGTAAGATGAAGGAAGGACGGAGAGGCGGGACTGGCCGGCTGCTCAGTTTCCGCCAGCTTAGCTCGGCCCGGCAGTACAGGAAGGCGTGGGGCACGTGCCCAGACTGCGACGCACGCGGCGCCCCCACAATGGGCAATTAGCCCGCCGGAAGGGGGCGGTGGGGGGGCGGCCTTTGTCCGCAGCCGCCCACGCCCGCAGGGTGAAGACGCCGGCCGACGCTGCCGGGGCTCGAAACGTCGCACCGACTCCCCAGGTCTCGAGGCCAACTGAAAAGAGAAGCCGTGGGGAGTACGTTACAGCAAGGACACTGCACGCCTTACTTCTGCCAGCAGTCCTCTCCGGCGCGGAGCGAGTAACTACACTACTGGCCATTAAAATTGTTACACCACGAAGATGACGTGCTACAGACGCGACATTTAACCGACAGGAAGAAGATGCTGTGATAAGCAAACGATTAGCTTTTCAGAGCATTCACACAACGTTGGCACCGGTGGCGACACAACGTGCTGACATGAGGAAAGTTTCCAACCGATTTCTCATACAGAAATAGCAGTTGAACGGCGTTGCCTGGTGAAACGTCGTTGTGTTGTCTCGTGTAAGAAGGAAAAATACACCCAATTTGCGTGAAGATGTAATCACATGTCAGTTCTAGTATAATATATTTATCCAATGAATAATGAGAAATCAGTACTCAGAACAACCACCTCTGGCCGTAATAACGGCCTTGATACGCTTGGGCATTGAGCCACAGCTTGGATGGAATGTACAGGTACAGCTGCCCATGCAGCTTCAACATGATACTACAGTTCATCAAGAGTAGTGACTGGCGTATTGAGACGACCAGTTGCTCGGCCACCATTGACCAGACGTTTTCAATTGGTGAGAGATATGGAGAATGTGCTGGCCAGGGCAGCAGTCGAACATTTTCTGGTTCCAGAAAGGCCCGTACAGTACCAACAACATCCGGTCGTGCATTATCCTACCGAAATGTAAGGTTTCGCAGGGATCGAATGAAGGGTAGAGCCACGGGTCGTAACACATCTGAAATGTAACGTCCATTGTCCAAAGTGCCGTCAATGAGAACAAGAGGTGACCGAGATGTGTAACCAATAGCACCCCATATCATCATACCAGGTGATATGCCAGTGCGGCGATGACGAATACATGCTTCCAATGTGCGTTCACAGCGATGTCGCCAAACACGGATGCGACCATCTTGATGCTGTAAACAGAACCTGGATTCACCCGAAAAAATCATGTTTTGCCATTCGTGCACCCAGGTCCGTCGTTGAGTACACCATCGCAGGCGCTCCTCTCCGTGATGCAGCTTCAACGGTAAGTGCAGCCATGATCTCCGAGCTGATAGTCCATTCTGCTGCAAACGTCGTCAAACTGTTCGTGCAGATGGTTGTTGTCTTGCAAACGTCCCCATCCGTTGACTCAGGGATCGAGACGTGGCTGCACGATCTGTTACAGCCAGCACGGCGTTCCGTATTAACCTCCTGAACCCACCGATTCCATATTCTGCTAACAGTCATTGGATTTCGACCAACGCGGGCAGCAATGTCGCGATACGATAAATCGCAATCGCGATAGGCTGCAATCCGACCTTTATCAAAGTCGGAAACGTGATGGTACGCATTTCTCCTCCTTACACGAGGCATCACAACAACGTTTCACAAGGCGACGCCGGTCGACTGCTGGTTGTGTATGAGAAATTGGTTGGAAACTTTGCTCATGTCAGCACGTTGTAGGTGTCGCCAGCGGTGCCAACCTTGTGTGAAAGCTCTGAAAAGCTAAACATTTTCATATCACAGCATCTTCTTCCTGTCGGTTAAATTTCGTGTCTGTAGCACGTCATCTTTGTGGTGTAGCAATTTTATTTATTTATTTATTTATTTAACCTGATCAGATTAGGGCCATCAGGCCCTCTCTTACATCGGACCAGTGTTCCACACATGCAGCATTTCACACATCAGAGTTACATCATGACAATAGTTTAAATGAGAATATTAGTTTACTCTAGTGACAATATGAATAAAGAGTAGTGACTAAGACATAATTAAGTAAATGCGGCAGTATTTTTACAACAGGTGCTATACATACAGATTATGATAAAAGCAATAATAAAATGTAATGATAAACATGACTAAGACTTAATAAATTAAATGCTGGCAGTATTATTACAGCAGGTGCTATACATACAGATTATGATGAATGCAATAATAAGCAATCATAATAACAGTAAAAAAAATCAAATAATAATGACAAACATGAGAAGGGTTGGCAATAATAATGAAGGTTTGTGCAGATGTACATAATATCTTGGTGTGTAAAGTGGATGTTTACTAGTTAAGCGTGTTTTGGGGAATGGGGATCTAAGGAGGGGGAAAGAGGGAAGTAATGAGGTGAAGTGCGTTCATGTACAGAGGAAGGCATTACTGTTGCTTAAGTAGATACGTCATTAACTGTTTTTTGAAGCTGGACATGTTTTTAAGTTCTCTAACATAACGAGGGAGGTTATTCCAGAGTCGGGTTCCCGCTACTGTGAAGGACTTGGAGAAGGTGACTGAGCGATGCAGTGGAACGGAGAGGATTTTATTATAATGGGAACGTGTGTTTCTGTCATGTTGTTCCGACATGAGCGTTAGGGACGAGGAGAGATATGAGGGACAGTTTACATTTATAAGGCAGTAGATGAGACAGAGTGTATGGAAATCTCTGCGTTTGTCTGCGCGCAGCCAGGACAATTTTGTATATGCTGGTGAAATGTGATCAAAAAGTCGAACGTCACAGATATATCGGACGCAGGCATTCATGACCAGTTCTAGACGTCGGGAATTTTCCTGAGAGAGGCCTTGTAGGATAATATCGCTGTAGTCAATGATTGGGAGTATAAGCGTTTGTACTAATTTCTTTTTCAGATCGAAAGGGAAGAGTTTTTTATATTTTTGTAGGACATGAAGGGATGCTGATGCTTTTTTGCACTCTGCAGTTACGTGCTCTGTCCAATTTAGATTTTCATCTATTATTACTCCCAAACTCTTTGCTGAGGGAGAGAAGTTAATATTTGTTCCATTTAGGATAAGAGGTGGTAAGGATTCCCGATGTTTTGGGCTAATGAGCTTAGAGTGACCAACAAGTACCGCTTGTGTTTTAGATGGGTTTAGTTTTAGACCTATGTCCTGTGCCCATTTTGACAGTGCATCGACGTCAGTATTGAAATTTTCAATAGCTTTCTTGAGATTGCTTGGTTTCGCACTTAGATACAACTGAAGGTCATCAGCATACATATGGTATTTGCAATAGGTCAGAACCGATGACACATCGTTGACATACAGAGAGAAGAGTATAGGACCTAATACTGAGCCTTGGGGAACGCCTGACACTACCTGCCGCCATTGTGATTTTATATTCCCAGATAGGACGCGTTGCTGACGAGAGGTCACGTATGAGCGAAACAATGGCCAGTTTTGTATTTCTGACGAGTTAATAAACTGACGCAAAAAAATCGTTACACAAAGGAGTTGTGCGACATAATACGAAAGTTGGTAAGCTTGCTTGTAAACCTAAAAGATGATGTCTCTTCAAATTTCCCTCCAATCGCATAAGAGTGGCGCTGGTAGCACCACTATAAGGAACCAAATCAGGTTTGCTTTAAGTATACGTGTAACGGTCGTGAGCATTAGCTTCCTTTTAGATTGGACATGGGGGTTAATATTAGCCAAGAATTCCTTTAAGGCTGTATAGACACCAATATCAACACCCACTGACTTCCAACGAGGTTGTGTAATAGGGCTACAAGAAGCTGGCTGTTCCTTCTGCTGTACCGAAGAAATACTTGGCAGGAAAGCACACACTGTACATGACTGTTGGCAGCGGTGGTCACGAGAATGGTCGCAAGAAGACCAGCTTCCGCACGGCTATGTTGAAGGCCGGCAACTAACCTGTCTGTATGCTAGACACACGGGACCTACACATGTAGTTACGGTCTGAGTCGCGATTTCGTAAGACAGCCCAACCTGGGTAACGCTCGCCCAGATACCACTGTTGTAGACGAACATAATCTACAGAGTGTCGTCGCGTTCCGCGTATGGTTCTGGCGCAAAATACTTCATCAGCAGGTGCAATTTGGCACCACTCAATGAACTATTAAAATCGATTAATTCAAGGATAGATCTTAGCCAGAGCCCTGGCCCCAACCGCCATTTGCGATTTGATTGGCGTCAAGCGAGAGCTCATTTGCGATGAGGGTGGAGGTATGTTGTGTTTTCTGTTGAAAGCTGGTTCAGTCTCGGTGCCAGTGATGGCCGTTTGTTGGTTAGAAGGTGGCCAGGTGAAGGCCTGCAACTAACCTGTCTGCGTGCTAGACACGCCGGATCTACACACGTACTTATGGTCTGAGTCGCGATTTCGTAAAACAGTCCAACCTGGATAACTCTCGCCCACATACCGCTGTTGTAACCCTACATAATCTACAGAGTGTTGGAAGTGTTGCCTTGGACTGCTCGGTCATCAGATCCGCTCCAATCTAGCAGATGTAGGACATCATCGGACAACTCCAGAGTCATCCATTGTAAGACGTGTATATTTCTATTGTCTATTGCCAAATCACAATTTATGAAAGATGTTTATATTTTATTAATAGGATTAAGTAGGAATAATTAATATTCGTCATGTTGGAAATAATTGTGGTAGCAGGGAATGTCTGCACCAAAGTATTGTTGACAAGAGACACCGCAAATTGATATAATTGTAAAAAGGGCGGGAGAGACCGCGTATGGATACATTTTAAGAAAAGAGCGGGAAAGACGGCGCATTGATGCATTTTGTAATGGTAGCAAGGATTGTCTGCACCAGAAAGCATTGTTGGCAGGAGAGACCGCACTTTAGCGTTCGTAGGAAGTCAGTAGTTAGCGAGAAGTGAAGCTAGTCGGTAGCAGGTCTGAAGCGAGAGGTTAAGAGGAGCGGTGTGTCTGCTACCCACCAACTTTGATTTACAAGAGATTATAAATTGATGTACAGAGACATCAACTATTATCATAAGAGGAACTAATATTATTGAATTATTTTCTTTGCGAAACTCAATACTACTGAAGGTATGTTTGCGCAATGCTAGTTGTAATATTATTGTAAAAAGTAAGTCCCATTTGAACGTTTGTAAAATCATTTCATTACCAACAATAAATATTTGAAGCGTTTTCAGAATATAATTAATTTTTGCCAGCAATGTTACGTTACTGATTATAATCCATCCCAAAAACCATCAACTTAAAATTTGCAAAAATTTTATTGTTGTCAAGAAAAAGTGTAACTATGAATTACATAACTTCAGTCAAATTAATGAAAGAATAACGTCAGCTTTGCTAATAAAGAAAAACGTCAGCTTTGGTAATAAATACAGTCACTTATTATGACAGCCCACCAGCAGTTAATAGAGTATAGTAAATCAGAGTAAGTATATTCATGTCGCAGTTCGATGTAGCAGTCAAATGGCAATCCAGTAACAGTAAAAAAGGTAAGGAACAGTTTTTCTTTCTACGGCCCTCCACCAAGGAGAGTCTGGTAGGCATCTTCTCTGTGCCATACTGCACAGTCTGTGACTGTACACAGCGATTGTGGATGTGGGACTACCAGGCGTTGGAATGGTTGTCCGTTGAACGAAATGCCATATTCCCTGCTGAACACGATCGTACGGACATCTTGTTGGCAGTTTGTATGATTATATTGCGAATTAGACACAGGAGGAGAAATAGTAATTTGTTGCTTCAATTTTGGACCGAAGTGTATAACGGTTACAATATGAAAGAGTATGCATATAGCGTGGAAGATTACTCAGTTATTCAATGAAACCACTGCCTTTCCACATGATTGCCCTCCATATCCAGGCAGATTTGGCGTCTCTCCTCAGTGCACCTGAATACACGCTGCAACATTGCTGGTATACTTGCAGACACTACTGCTCAAACATGTTCATGCAGGTGGTGTAGATCCGTAATACTCTCCTTGTACACCGAACACTCGATGTGACCGCTTGCAAAAGAAGTCCAAGGGCGTTAGATGAGGCGAGCGCGCTGCCCAGAACCGTGGTGAGTCACGTCCAATCCAATGTCCCGGGAACGTCTCGCTGACGTAATTGCGCACGACGTTCGTAAAGTGAAGTGCGGCGCCACCTTCTTGAAACTTCGCCGAAGCCAGGACGTTGTCAGCAAACAGTTGGGACCGTAGAAATTGCTCAAGCATGTCCACGTATGATACTGACATGGTTGGTGCTTGAGCAAAACAGACTCCGTAAGTGCGCTCTTGGGTGAGATTCCGCCGCGAATGGACGTGGTTATGCAACATGGAACCAGTTCAAAAATCTACACTTTGAGCGAGAGCTGTTATAGCACAACTGTACAAATAAAATTCAAATCAAAGCAAAAGCAATCGTTGCATTATAAATATTTTCTAATGTTCTATCAGAGCAATATTATAGGTTCCAACATTTACTGATCGACCGACTGTAGGGGGCGAAAATGAGTTAGTTCCTTATTGCTCATCTTAAAATTTAACACCGGTAAATACTTCTTGTGGTTTGTAGTTGGAAAGAAGAAAAAGGACTCAACACTTACGTAATTGAAATAACTGCACTTCAGAATTCATGTCTGAACAATTTTTTATTCACAACGTCAGTGTAAGGGTAGCAAAATGAGGAAGCAAATAGAAAAATGGTTGAAACATTATACCCAATTCACTACTACTCTACTGTTTTTATACAGTTTTATGAAAGTAGATACTTCAACTGTGGTGTCACCGCCAGACACCACACTTGCTAGGTGGTAGCCTTTAAATCGGCCGCGGTCCGGTAGTATTCGTCGGACCCGCGTGGCGCCACTATCAGTGATTGCAGACCGAGCGCCGCCAAACGGCAGGTCTAGAGAGACTTCCTAGCACTCACCCCAGTTGTACAGCCGACTTTGCTAGCGATGGTTCACTGGCAAATTACGCTCTCATTTGCCGAGACGATAGTTAGCATAGCCTTCAGCTACGTTATTTGCTACGACCTAGCAAGGCGCCAGTATCCGTACTGTTGATATTGTGAATCATGTACCATAAAGAGCGACGTTCTCCATTAATGGATTAAAGTTAAGTATTCCAACAGATACGTCCGTTTTTCTCAATTCTAATTCTCTTGCCATGTTCCAGACCTCACGCCAGCTTGCGTGAGCTGAAACGCGTGCATTTCGGCCTCCTTTAGAAAAACACGGTTGGCTCTCCTGCCAACCACAGCATCAACACTTAAGGTAACATTACCATAACTAATGGTAACTATATAAATAATATGCTCATATGTTTCTTTTACACGATGACATGCTTGAAAACTGCTACAAAGTGGAATCAAGTATTACGTCAATGCCACCAACATCATCAACAATACCAGGGCCTGATCTTCCCATAAAACTGTCTGGCATCCCTTGGAATGAGATGAATTATCGATTTTATGTCCTGAAATTTTGGCTGTGATACTGTTTTATCATTTGGCCAGAAAAGTACCAAGAATGTTGTTAGGTATGACAAAGACTGGGCGGCCTGCAGAACGCCTCTGAATATTTACTTCTACGAGTTCCTTATCGAAGTACTTGTTCGTGAGTATTTTGATTAAGCTTCTCCTTGATCATTGTTATTTGACGAAGTTCCAGCAAATTAACTTTGTTGTTGTATATCTCATGCTTTCTGTTGCCTATGGTTTTTTTTCTGACGCTGAAATACTCCAAAGTCTTCCTTTCACGTCCTGTAGATTTGAAGAGGGAAATTTTTTCTGGCTTCTTGCATGTAATCTTCTGGGATATACAGACTTAATTGCATTTTTAGTGCACTTTCTATATCAAAGAAGTCGCTCTCATTCGGTAAGAGCGAATAACAGTAAATTAGAAAGAAGAGTTTTCAACATTCTTACATGGATTTGGTTCTATATTTCAAAACGCTACTACATGGATACAACAACTGGTAGTTCGTTCAGACCTGTCCTGAGAGCAGTGTGTTGTGAAATGGAGTTGGTTCTATTTTGCATGACATACTACACATATTCCATCACAGTCTGCAACAACGAACTAGAAGTCTGAAGAACGGTAGTTGGTTTCCAATTGCATAACTACTTCCAATTTCCCTTTGGAATTTTACATTCCAATTCCCTGGCGATATATGGTTGTTCATCAGCCCACATCCTGCTGTTGTGGTGACTAACGAGGTCACAGGCATCAAAGGCAGCCGATAACTGAACAGAACGTGCACCAACAAATTTTAACTGTATACTGCGTCAATTACGTAGTGGCAAATGGCCAAGCGTAACGCATAGTGCACAGGTTCAACATGATGAATACGTGGATGCTACAAGTCTATTTCTTTAGTACGAAGCACAGGACTTACGACACATTGGACTTCTGGATGCCGCGTCCCCGTCCGAGACGACTTATCGACACTTTTGGACTCTGCTGGACAGCCTCTCGTACGGTCTCCACAGTTTCCTGCTACGGCGACGTCCGACCACAACGTTTCCCGTCACAACATACTGAGCTCCCTGGAACAAATCTCCAACGGTCGTTCGCGTTGCGACTTCTGTGAAGCAACGTCGACGAAATCCTTCTTGTACCTCATGAAAGGGCACTCCATTGAGTCTCACACTTATAACGCTTATTCATTCTATCGTCAGCCGGCCGCGGTGGCCGAGCGGTTCTAGGCGCTTCAGTCCGAAACCGCGCGACTGCTACGGTCGCAGGTTCGAATCCTGCCTCGGGCAATGATGTGTGTGATGTCCTTAGGTTAGTTAGGTTTAAGTAGTTCTAAGTTCTAGGAGACTGATGACATCAGTCCGATAGTGCTCAGAGCCATTTTTTAAACCGTTCTGTGGGCAGCATCTTTGAGATTACCTGCAATAAAGAGATAAGAATTAGGAAACAAAGAAATTATTGCCATTGGCCACAAGCGGGCATTGATTGAAATCAATGGGGAAAGATGAAAATTTGTGTCAGATCGGAATTCGAACCCACTGTCCTGCTTACTAGGCAATACTCTGACTACTGAACCATCCAGAGACAGTGGTTACCGCAGATGCACGGACTCTCCGCTTATCCACACACTATGAGTGTAGTCCCCCCTTGCCCCATTATCCTCATTACACGCGGCATTTCGCCGATTCCTATAAGGTTTTGAACCTGGTGTGCATCTGCATTGAAGAGGTCATTGGCCATCTTGACTTAATTCTAATGTTACAAATGTGGCCTCCAAAAGAACAGGCACCATTTTAATCCAGCAGCCATTACGAATTAAGCACAAAGGAATTACAGACATTGGCTGCAAGCGAGCATTGACTGAAATCATTGGGGAAAGTTGAAAATTTGTAGTGGGTCGGGATTCGAACTCAGGTCTTTTGTCTACTAGGCACATGTTTTGACCACTGAGCCATCCCCACAAAAAGTGGTCAGTGAAGTTGTGCGGACTACTCTAGCACGTCTCCCGTCAGACAAAAATTCTTAACTTCTCACACACTACCCACAAATTACGAATGTAGTGCTCTTAGCCCATTATCGACATTGTTGTTGTTGTGGTCTTCAGTCCTGAAACTGGTTTGATGCAGCTCTCCATGCTACTCTATCCTGTGCAAGCTTCTTCATCTCCCAGTACTTACTACAACCTACGTCCTTCTGAATCTGCTTAGTGTAGTCATCTCTTGGTCTCCCTCTACGATTTTTACCCTCCACGCTGCCCTCCAATACTAAATTGGTGATCCCTTGATGCCTCAGAACGTGTCCTACCAACCGATCCCTTCTTCTGGTCAAGTTGTGCCACAAACTTCTCTTCTCCCCAATCCGATTCAATACTTCCTCATTAGTTATGTGATCTACCCATCTAATCTTCAGCATTCTTCTGTAGCACCACATTTCGAAAGCTTCTATTCTCTTCTTGTCCACACTATTTATCGTCCATGATTCACTTCCATACATGGCTACACTCCATACAAATACTTTCAGAAATGACTTCCTGACACTTAAATCTATACTCGATGTTAACAAACTTCTCTTCTTCAGAAACGATTTTCTTGCCATTGCCAGTCTACATTTTATATCCTCTCTACTTCGACCATCATCAGTTATTTTGCTCCCCAAATAGCAAAACTCCTTTACTACTTTAAGTGTCTCACTTCCTAATCTAATTCCCTCAGCATCACCCGACTTAATTCGACTACATTCCATTATCCTCGTTTTGCTTTTGTTGATAGTCATCTTATATCCTCCTTTCAAGACACTATCCATTCCGTTCAACTGCTCTTCCAAGTCCTTTGCTGTCTCTAACAGAATTACGATGTCATCGGCGAACCTCAAAGTTTTTATTTCTTCTCCATGGATTTTAATACCTACTCCGAATTTTTCTTTTGTTTCCTTCACTGCTTGCTCAATATACAGATTGAATAACATCGGGGATAGACTACAGCCCTGTCTCACTCCCTTCCCCACCACTGCTTCCCTTTCATGTCCCTCGACTCTTATAACTGACATCTGGTTTCTGTACAAATTGTAAATAGCCTATCGTTCCCTGTGTTTTACCCCTGCTACCTTCAGAATTTGAAAGAGAGTATTCCAGTCAACATTATCAAAAGCTTTCTCTAAGTCTACAAATGCTAGAAACGTAGGTTTGCCCTTCCTTAATCTAGCTTCTAAGATAAGTCGTAGAGTCAGTATTGCCTCACGTGTTCCAACATTTCTACGGAATCCAAACTGATCTTCCCCGAGGTCGGCTTCTACTAGTTTTTCCATTCGTCTGTAAAGAACTCGCGTTAGTATTTTACAGCTGTGACTTATTAAACTGATAATTCGGTAATTTTCACATCTGTCAACACCTGCCTTCTTTGGGATTGGAATTATTATATTCTTCTTGAAGTCTGAAGGTATTTCGCCTGTCATACATCTTGCTCACCAGATGGTAGAGTTTTGTCAGGACTGGCTCTCCCAAAGCCGTCAGTAGTTCCAATGGAATGTTGTCGACTCCGGGGGCCTTGTTTCGACTCAGGTCTTTCAGTGCTCTGTCAAACTCTTCACGCAGTATCGTATCTCCCATTTCATCTTCATCTACATCCTCTTCCATTTCAATAATATTGTCCTCAAGTACATCACCCTTGTATAGACCCTCTATATACTCCTTCCACCTTTCTGCTTTCCCTCCTTTGGTTAGAACTGGATTTCCATCTGAGCTCTTAATATTCATACAAGTGGTTCTCTTCTCTCCAAAGGTCTCTTTAATTTTCCTGTAGGCAGTATCTATCTTACCTCTAGTGAGATAAGCCTCTACATCCTTATATTTGTCCTCTAGCCATCCCTGCTTAGCCATTTTGCACTTCCTGTCGATCTCATTTTTGAGACGTTTGTATTCCTTTTTGCCTGCTTCATTTAGTGCATTTTTATATTTTCTCCTTTCATCAATTAAATTGAATATTTCTTCTGTTACCCAAGGATTTCTACTAGCCCTAGTCTTTTTATCTACTTGATCCTCTGCTGCCTTCACTACTTCATCCCTCAAAGCTACCCATTCTTCTTCTATTGTATTTCTTTCCCCCATTCCTGTCAATTGCTCCCTTATGCTCTCCTTGAAACTCCGTACAACCTCTGGTTCTTTTAGTTTATCCAGGTCCCATCTCCTTAAATTCCCACATTATTCGTAGTATTTCTCTGATTCCTGTGAGATATTGCGACCAGTGTCAGTAATTCAAAAATGGTTCAAATGGCTCTGACCATTATGGGACTTAACACCTGAGGTCATGAGTCCCCTAGAACTTAGAACTACTTAAACCTAACTAACCTAAGGACATCACACACATGCATGCCCGAGGCAGGATTCGAACCAGCGACCATAGCAGTCACGCGGTTCCGGACTGAAGTGCCTAGAACCGCTTGGGCACAGCGGCCGGCTGTCAGTTATTCGTTTATTTCTTAATTCGTAATGTCTACTGGATCAAAATGAAGTCTCTTCTTTCGAACATAAATATAATATTGTCCTAGAAATGGACAAGAGCATAGACAAATGAGGAATCACTCTATCGCCGACAAAGTGAATATTGTTGCGGCTTGGCTCCGAGGAATGAGCATTTCGTAAACGACGAAGCTCTTTGCGTGCTACTGCCATAAGCTGTATAACAGGTAGTTGAAGGACGATGGAGCCTCGAGCACACGACAGTGGTTCGGACGTCCACGCCTCGTGACACAAATTGGAGGTCGTGGGCTTGCCCGCTCTGTGAGGCAGGATAATCAGCGAACTGTGGCAAATATGACGACAGTGTACAATACTGGTGCAGACACCAATGTTTCAGAGCACACCGTTGAGCGTATATTGTTGAGGCCGAGCGGTTCTAGGCGCTTCATTCTCGAATCGCTACGGTCGCAGGTTCGAATCCTGCCACGGGCATGGATGTGTGTGATGTCCTTAGGTTAGTTAGGTTTAAGTAGTTCTAAGTTCTAGGGGACTGATGACCTCAAATGATGAGTCCCATAGTGCTCAGAGCCATGTGAACCATACATTGTTGAACAATGGGCTCCGCAGCAGGTAACCATTATGCGTTCCCATATTGACCCAACGACACCATCAATTACGTTTGCAGTGACCAAGGGATCACCGAGACTTGATGGTGGATAAATGGAAACGGATCGCCAGGCCGAAGGAATCACATTCTTGTTGATGTTAGAGTCTGGATACACTCATACAGGTGAACGGTGGATGAAAACATCCTTGCACCATTGGCACAGGCCGCTGGCGGTAGTGTAATGCTAAGGGGTGCATTCACCTGGGTTTCCATACGAACTGTCGTATGTGGTATGATAAGGTATTTCGCAGTATAGGTAATTTTGCTGTGTTGTAAGCTCGCTGTGATGATCCCATTCAATGTAGTGTTTCCTGGTTTTGCCAATAGATGGGATGACGATGAATTCTCACTACAGCAGCATTCTCCCACGGTCAAAAGTATGTGCTGACAGGCTGTTGCTCTGATGAACATTCCATGGTGGAAGAAGAGTGCTTGTTTTCTTCATAGTGGTGATTCCAGTTTAGGTCTGCAATGAGCAAGTTGTGGACATTTTATTTACACACAATAGGTACTATAAGACCTATAGTGAGACATAAATAATTGGGTTTACTTATTTTGTGACATATGTGACGACACGGAACTTAGGAAGTCAACATTTAGTGTTAACGACAATCGGACTCCATCTTGGGTTACACATTTGGACGCCTCTCAGTGTTGCTTTTATATCAGCTGTAAACTTTTATGCAACACATTTATATCAAACACCATTGAAGGCTAGTATTTCACGCAACTATCTGATGTGCAGAAAAAAAAAACCAGTTGCATCATGAATACAACACTCTTTTTGCTTCGTACCCTACCATGACAGCTGACAAAAACAACTGATTTCGGGCGAGTCTACACGGGTGAGAATTGTGTACATGCAATTTCTGAAGATGATGACTGATGCAATAGAGCGAATAAAACTTTATGTTCCAAAGTACCTCATTTCTATTGCAGGATAACCTTGCCAAATGCAAAATTACACCACTGGCCATTAAAATTTCTGCATTACGAAGAAATGCAGATGACAAACGAGTACTCATTGGACAAGTATATTATACTATAACTGACATATGATTACATTTTCACGCAATGTGGGTGCATAGATCCTGAGAAATCAGTATCCAGAAGACCACCTCTGGCCGTAGTAACGACCTTCATACGCCCGAGCATTGAGTCAAACAGAGCTGCCCATGCAGCATCAACACTATACCACAGTTCATCAACAGTAGTTTTTTGGTTTTGGTTTGTTTTGGGGAAGGAGACCAGACAGCGAGGTCATCGGTCTCATTTGATTAGGGAAGAACGGGGAAGGAAGTCGGCCGTGCCCTTTCAAAGGAACCATCCTGGCATTTGCCTGGAGCGATTTAGGGAAATCGCGGAAAACCTAAATCAGGTTGGCGGGACGCGGGATTGAACCGTCGTCCCCCCGAATGCGAGTCCAGTGTGCTAACCATTGCGCCACCTCGCTCGGTCATCAACAATAGTGACTGGCGTATTGTGACGAGCAAGTTGTTCGGCCAACATTGACCAGACGTTTTCAATTGGTGAGAGATCTGGAGAACGTGCTGGCCAGGGAAGCAGTCGAACATTTTCTGTATCCACAGAGGCCCGTACAGCATTATCCTGCTGAAATGTAGGGTTTCGCAGGGATCGAATGAAGGGTAGAGCCACAGGTCGCAACACATCTGAAATGTAACGTCCACTGTTCGAAGCGCCGTCAATGCGAACAAGAGGTGATCGAGATGTGTAACCAATGGCACCCCATACCATCACGCCGGGTGATACGCCAGTATGGCGATGACGAATACACGCTTCCAATGTGCATTCACCGCGATGTCGTCAAACACGGATGTGACCATCTTGATGCTGTAAACAGAACCTGAATTCATCCGAACAAATGACGTTTTGCCATTCGTGCACCCAGGTTCGGCGTTGAGTACACCATCGCAGACGCTTCTGTCTGTGATGCAGCGTCAAGGGTAACCGCTGCCATGATCTCCGAGCTGATAGTCCACGCTCCTGCAAATGTCGTCGAACTGTTCGTGCAGACAGTTGTTGTCTTGCAAACGTCCCCATCTGTTGACTCAGGGATCGAGACGTGGCTGCACGATCCGTTACAGCCATGCGGATAAGATGCCTGTAATCTCGGCTGCTAGTGATACGAGGCCGTTGGGATCCCGCACGGCGTTCCGTATTACCCTCCTGACCCACACCCATTTCATATTCTGCTAACAGTCATTGGATCTCGACCATCGCGAGGAGCAATGTCACGATACGATAAACCGCAATCGCGATAGGCTACAATCCGACCTTTATCAAAGAGGGAAACGTGATGGTACGCATTTTTTCTCCTTACACGAGGCATCACAATAGCGTTTCACCAGGCAACGCCGGTCAACTGCTGTTTGTGTATGAGAAATCGGTTGGAAACTTTTCTCATGTCCGAACGTTGTAGGTGTCGGCACCGGCGCCAAACTTGTGAGAATGCTCTGAAAAGCTAATCATTTGCATATCACATCATCTTCTTCCTGTCGGTTAAATTTCGCGTATGTAGCACGTCATCTTCGTGGTGTAGCAATTTTAATGGCCAGTAGTGTAATCCCTGTGTGTGCTTCAAGGTTATGTATAATTATGAACAGCCGGCCGCGGTGGCCAAGCGGTTCTACGCGCTTCAGTCCGGAACCGCGCGACCACTACGGTCGCAGGTTCGAATCCTGCCTCGGGCCTGGATGTGTGTGATGTCCTTAGGTTAGCTACGTTTAAGTAGTTCCAAGTTCTAAGGGACTGATGACCTCAGAAGTTAAGTGCCATAGTGCTCAGAGCCATTTGAACCATTTTAATTATGAACAATGTAATACATTTATAAAATGTGGCTCACTTATGCGCTTACTTAGCAAAATTAATTGCAACAATTTTTGTTATTTTGCTCTAATAAAACAATACGTTTATTTGAAAATACTGCTAAATTACTTTACTCTAATCGAAGATACCATGACAGCTGCGTACCTCGTAGACATTATTGCGGAACACCTACATTGCTTTATGTTTGACGTCTTCCCTGACAGTAATGACATCTTCCAGGAGTATGACTGTCCATGTCAGAAGGACAAATTCGTCTGATCTGAAATCAATGGAACACATCTTGCAGCTTGAAACGACATATTTTCTGTTTTACACCGACTCTCAAACGTTGGCCAATCTTTAACTTTATTGAATTCAGCGGATTACTACGGTTTACTATATGTTATGAACTTCCACCTGACACGTCCACTATGTATTTCTCTTAGCGTGTGGCTAGCATCTCATCATACAAGGAAACTTTTTTTTCTAGAATTTAACACATAGAAAAGCAAGTCATGATTATAATTTGATTAAATTCACAATATTTACAAAGCACAGGAAGTCACAGGCTTATGTCCAACTGCTGAACATACACAATTGATGACCTAGCTGCGCCACAACTCCAGGAAAAGATCAATTTGGACTTGTACACATGAAGTGCTGAACAGTTTGTTGTTGTGTACCACAGTCACAGCTGGCCAACGTTGTTAATACCCATTTGTACATTGAGTCAGCACATCTTCCACCATTTGTCCTGATTCTGTTGAGTGCAGACCAGATCTTGCGATGCTCTACAACCCCTGGAGGCCTGGTCAAGATGCAAGGCATCTTCAGGTGTTCTGGGGTAGCGTTGTTTGGCCGTATTTCTGTCCTGCGATCTGTTGTTGTCGCTGCGTTGTCCACTAGAGATTCGAACTTTGTGGAGAAGGATGATGTCGTCATGTATAGGGAGGTAACGATCGCCAGCTATTTTTGTAAACCCCGCTTGAGAGCAGCTTCACAGAGCAGAAATGGGTGGAGCAATATGGCTGAGATAGTCGATCAGAAATTTGGGGTATTCCTTATTGTTTCTGCGATGAGGCACATACACTGGTTGGGCTGCGTATTGACGGGTCTGCTGTATGGGCTGTTGAACCAAACCAGACTGCAGCGCAGTATTTTGCCACAGGGTACACGAGTCGAAGAGCAGAAGTCATTGTTGGAGCTGATGATCCCTAGTCACGCCACAGAGTTTCTGCAAGATGTTTCTTGACTTCATCTTAGCCGCAGTTTTCAGCAAGTGCTCTTTAAAGCTGAGCGTCCAGTCAAAAATGATCTCCAGATAACGCGAATTTTTGTCGTGGTACCGCTGTTTGCCTTCAAAATATACCTTTACTTTCTTGTGAGCTTGTTGTTAAGGCGACCTTTATTTTGGCAGCACTTCGCTTAACCTCTAGTTAAGGAAGCATATGCCAATAATTTGTAGGTCTTTAATCAAAACAGATTATACGGGCGCCATGAAAGTCCAGCTGAATCATACCCTTGAACACTAAATTTCCCCAGTTTACTACTACAAGCAACACGAACCTTTTTCAAGAGCGCCTTGCTCTTTAAAGCACGTTTTGGATGCCGAACCACCATTAGCAATGCGTTCTATCCTAAAATCTTACAACTTTATTAATAACTACACTCTCACACATGTTAGCAAAAAACTCACCAGAAATCTCATAGTGATACAATAGAGGAAAATTCATTGCGTATGTGTCAAAAGCTCCATTTTTCCCTTCTTTGCCATAAAAGAATTCAACGTCAAATGTATTAACAAATTCTGTCTCCATCTACAAGTTCTACCAAATACAGGGAATGTAATTTCACATTCCTACGCCTCCAAGTTCTTCACCTGCGACGCATTAGACTCATCCTCCGCCGACGATACGTCCCCGGCATATAAGTGGACTCACAGCCCTCCTCCGTGTCCATTTTCTCCTTTATAAAACAGCAGTGTTATATATGACGAGCAGCATGTACAACACGCAGACGGGATAGCATAGCCTCGTCGCCAGTTGCCATTTCGTTACCAACAAATATAACGAATCCCTTGCGCGTTATTGTCAGGCCAAGTTTATTCTTTACGTTAATTGTAACCGGCCTATCTTCAACAACACACTCTAATGTTGCAACATACGGCTTTCGCCAGGACCATTCGAATTCTTCAAATAGAATTATATTATCCAAAAAAACTATTGTATCCTCCAAAACCAAATTCACTACAGTATGGCATACAAGCATTTTGACGACGAGACACCACTTTCCCGATTAACGTACTCTCACCAATATTGGCGTCACCGGATAAATAAAGTTGATCATTATGAGCATTCGTGGAGCGAAAGGCCGCACTGTACCACTTAATAACTCGCATTGTTCAACTGCGGTACCGTAGATGGCACTCTGTCAGTTGATGTACCTGAGTGATCTTCTGCTGAAAGCTAAGTAATTTTTCTCAATGAACCTAGTCCTTGGCCAGTTACTATCTAGAAATGGATCTCTGTAATCAAACATATTTGTGAGAGCAGCCCACCATCGTAATATAACATTAAATGATAATCGTGACTCGTTATATTTCGTTATAGGCGACGCATCACTTTTAGTTACATATAACAAAGTCGTCTTACGACTGTTACACTTCTGAACATCAAATACACCGTTAACAGATCCAAACATAAACTCTAAACCACTTCTAATACCATCTCAATATTTCGCTCCTTCCTTTCTAATCTAACAGTTAATACATAATTTTGTACCTGAAGCAAATGGTTTCTCTTCAAAACTGCACCAGCTCCACTGCAACTAACCCCGGTTCCTAATTAACATTTGGGAATTACGTGAACAGCGCGTAGATGTACTGTGCCACATACGAGTACCTTCAAACACCTGCTGAAGACTTGTCCAATCCATGCCACGCAGAATCGCTTGTCTATTACGTTCCAAAAGACGAACCAGTACGCTATTAAACTTGGTGGTCACAATGTTTTAGCTCATCAGTGTGTACGAATACACAACGCGAAGATTGCACTGCGCCCATAAAACCTTGGCTTCTACTTACCGTTCGCTACACCTAACGCTGATAATGCAACGCTGACGTTCCGTCACCGCTATCAGCATGTGCCCTTAGGTAGTTCCTGCTTTATCATTACGTAGATATTTACGTGGCAGACATTCTAGATTCTATCACCGAGACTACTGTAGAATGCACGTGAGGGGTCACGCGCAGGTGGGCTATGGCCTGTGACGTTCCCTTGAACCTTATTCCCACGCTGCATTGCTTTGAAGCTTATAGGCACACGGCGCAAACATCGCGATTTTCCATGTTTTAGTGTATTATTATTATAGTTATTATTATTAAGCTCTGTATTAGTCGGTTTCTTTTTTTCTGTTTTTTTTTTTATTTTTGGAGGGAGAGTTTACTCATTTTTCTTTTCTCACTTCCTTTTGGTATGAGACAAATTCGCTGGTCAACTTTTGCTTGTCATTTTTTCCCTCTGCCCTGTCAAAATATAAATCAGTGTCTACTTTCATTTCATCAAAGCTAAGAGCTATGTCTTTATCAAATTTTGTTAATAACTTTCACTTTTCGAAACACTAAGGTTCAAATCAATAAAACCTGGCGGAATGCTTAACTGCCTGAGTCTTCTTTTAATAGAGCCTTTACTAGGAAAACGATGTCCAACACGTACCTGACAAAAGATAACGCTTTGTAAGATAGGCAACGTAAAGTCGCACCCTTTGCAACATCTTCAGACGAGCATTTAGTACAAAAAATGGTTCAAATGGCTCTGAACGCTAAGCAACTTAACTTCCGTCATCAGTCGCCTAGAACTTAGAACTAATTAAACCTAACTAACCTAAAGGTATCAACACATCCAAGCCCGAGGCAGGATTCGAACCTGTGACTGTTGCTGTCGCTCGGCTCCAGACTGTAGCGCCCAGAACCGCAGGCCACTCCGGCCGGCAGCATTTAGTACAACGATCTTTCGTAACCGCTTGTTGTTGACAGTCAAAATAAGAGCCCTGAATCACTTTTCGAAGATCTTTTGATTCCAATGACTGAGAGCTGCATCGAGAGGTACGCTCATGTTATCTGAATTCCTTTGCCTGAGGTCTTTTTATTTCTGTTTCCGTAATTTCTGATTGTTGGCGTAAGTACTCATTAGTTAGTACACTACTGGCCAATAAAATTGCTACACCACGAAGATGACGTGCTGCAGACGCGAAATCTAACCGACAGTAAGAAGATGCTGTGATATGCAAATGATTAGCTTTTCAGAGCATTCACACAACGTTGGCGCCGGTGGCGACACCTACAACGTGCTGACATGAGGAATGTTTCCAACCGATTTCTCAACAGCAGTTGACCGGCGTTGCCTGGTGAAACGTTGTTGTGATGCCTCGTGTAAGGAGGAGAAATGTGTACCATCACGTTTCCGACTTTAATAAATGTCGGATTGTAGCCTATCGCGATTGCGGTTTATCGTATCGCGACATTGCTGCTAGCGTTGGTCGAGATCCAATGACTATTAGCAAAATATGGAAACGGTGGATTCAGAAGGGTAATACGGAAGGCCGTGCTAGATCCCAACGGCCTCATGTCGCTAGCAGTCGAGATGACAGGCATCTTATCCACATGGCTGTAACGGATCGTGCAGCCACGTCTCGATCCCTGAGTCAACAGATGTGGACGTTTTCAAGAGAACAACCATCTGCACGAACAGTTCGACGACGTTTGCAGCAGCATGGCTACAGTCACCCTGGACGCTGTATCACAGACAGGAGCGCCTGCGATGGTGTACTCAACGCCGAACCTGGGTGCACGAATGGCAAAACGTCATTTTTTCGGATGAATCCAGTTTCTGTTTACAGCATCATGGTGGTCGCATCCGTGTTTGGCGACATCGCGGTGAACGCACATTGGAAGCGTGTATTCGTTATCGCCATACTGGAGCATCACTCGGCGTGATGGTCACGTCTCGGTCACCTCTTGTTCGCATTGATGGCACTTTGGACAGTGGACGATACATTTCAGATGTATTACGACCCGTGGCTCTACCCTTCATTCGATCCCTGAGAAACACTACATTTCAGCAGGATAATGCACGACCGCATGTTGCAGGTCCTGTACAGGCCTTTCTGGCTACAGAAAAGTGTCGACTGCTGCCCTGGCCAGCACATTCTCCAGATCTCTCACCAACTGAAAACGTCTGGTCAATGGTGTTCGGGCAGCTGGCTCGTCACAATACGCCAGTCACTACTCTTGATGAACCGTGGTATCGTGTTGAAGCTGCATGGGCAGCTGTACCTGTTCAGGCCATCCAAGCTCTGTTTGACCCAATGCCCAGGCGTATGAAAGTCGTTATTACGCCCAGAGGTGGTTGTTGTGTGTACTGGTTTCTCGGGATCTATGGACCCAAATTGTGTGAAAATGTAATCACATGTCAGTTCTAGTATAATATATTTGTCCAATGAATACTCGTTATCATCTGCATTTATTCTTGGTGCATCAATTATAACGGTCAGTAGTGTAATATATTTACCTGTAAACTACCTTCTATTTCCTTACGGTAGCTTCGTTTTTGGCCTGAATATTTTTGTCTTTATTAGACTCATTACTGCGCCCTAAGTCAGCACCGGAGGATGTTAGATTTAGAGTTGGAACATTACGAGTGTTCAACTTGCGTTTGGAAGGAATATTCGACGGTTCACTTTTGAAACCACTTCCATAATCCGAATCAGTAAAATGTACTGAGCAGACACAAGCACTTTCAACTGCAAAAGAGCCTGCAGATTTACAAGCACTCTTCGATTTTCTTTTCGTCTAATTGTTTTTAGGAAATAAATAAAACTTAATTCCTAACTTACTTACTTGACTGTTGTGGTTTGTAAGACTGGCGATCGTGCACCACACTTTTATTTTTCACTTAAAAACCTACTCTAAAAAAAGTCCCACAACACAAAGATAATTACGAAGTAACTATCGATCACTAATAAAAATTCACACTGCTGGAAACAACCTTGTTTTCGCTCTTAAACGGAATTGCAGCCCAGTACGTTAAGACAGTTGTGGGCTACTGGATGTTGGTTGGGTTCACTCTGACGTCAGCAACGCCGTTTGCTACTGCGCATACACCTCGTGATTATCTATCGCGTATTCCACTAGCCATAGAAAACGTGGCCGAGAGAACAGAGTTTCAGGATAGAAAGAAACACAGCAAAGGAAAGGTTCAAATGGTTCACATGACTCTGAGCACTATGGGACTTAATTTCTGAGGTCATCAGTCCCCTGGAACTTAGAACTACTTAAACCTAACTAACCTAAGTACATCACACACACCCATGACCGAGGCAGGATTCGAACCTGCGACCGTAGCGGTCGCGCAGTTCCAGACTATAGCGCCTAGAACCTCTCGGCCACCCTGGCCGGCCAAAGGAAATGAAATATTGTACTAACCTGACCATACCAGATGTCGAAAGTGACCACCGATCATCTCTTGGCACTTTTGGGCCCTGGTCAGTAAACTGCTGATTGCTAATCGAAGCTGGACTCCTGGAATTGCTGCAATTTTATCGGAAATGTTCTGCTGCAGTTCGTGAAGACTATGAGAGTTGTTGCGCTACGCCTTAGACTTGAGGGATCCTCACACAAGGTATTCGCTGGCTGACAGATCAAAGTGACCTGGGTGGCCAGCTAGGGCCGTGACCAGACCTCTGCTAACAACTTTGTCAGACGTGAAGATTGTGTAAATGTGCTCCGAGATTTGGCCGGCTGTACAGGCAATAGTTCCATTCTGTTGCAAGTAAGTGTAGGTCTTATCCTTAATACTGTCACAAATGGATTCAAAATGTTGGCTATGAAACTCACCGAGGTCAGCGTCTAACGAATGAAGATGAGATCAATAATCCGGCGTGCAGGGACTGCGCACCACACTCCAACCTTTCCTTATACAATAGTGTTTCGTGGAAGTTATGCTGATTCTTCGCTGCCCAGAACCTAATTCTGTGTGTTGAAATAATCTCTCAGACAGAACTAGGCTTCATCAGGCATAAAGAACAGATCCATATCCAAGCCATATGGCGCTACCTCAGTGAACAGCCATTCACAAAAGTGGAGGTGCCGAGGAGCATCTGCCGGTTTTAACGCATGAATAACGGACTCTCGGTATGGATGGATGTGCAAGTCCAGGTAGAATATTCGTCCGCATGATCGACGTGATATTATGTTCTCTTGCGACAGGCGTTGCTTTGGTAGGTCTCGGAAGCATTTTCTAGTGAACTGCAACCACGTTTTCAGGCGTGCAGGCACGTTTCGAAAATGGTTCAAATGGCACTGAGCACTATGCGGCTTAACTTCTTGAGGTCATCAGTCCCCTAGAACTTAGGACTACTTAAACCTAACCAACCTAAGGACATCACACACATCCATGCCTGAGGCACGATTCGAACCTGCGACCGTAGCGGTAGCGCCTAGAACCGCTCGGCCATCTCGGCCGGCGGGCACGTTTCGAAATGTTTTTTGACTTGTTCTAAACAGATGTCTGACGCCATTTTCGAGCTAAGCGTTGCTTGGCTCTCTTTTCTGGCACTTTGACACTTCTCAGCAAACAACTGACCACACCGTTCCCACGACTTTGTTGTCACGTAACTTGTCACAACGAACACGCTCTGCTCCGCTACGAGCGCCATTGTCCCCTTTGCACTGCTCCGCCCACACTGACACAGCCCGCACTACGCTCTGAACTGATGTAGATCACTTGGCGGGGGTACACGTGCTGTGCACCTAAAGGGGTATGGTTATATGCATACTTTCACGTTTATTCGTATCTATTCGTCCGGGCCACTTTTATTTGCCCCCCCTCCCCCCCCCCCTCCCCCACTGCATAATGATTCATTCTGTATCACTCCGCTTTTTACTCTTGACAGTCTGATGATGACCACTGGCTGACCGTGAAACGCTTTTGTGATTATTCCATAAGAAAATAAAACAAGGTGTATACTTAGTGTTGGCCCTTTGGGCTCTCTTCTCCCGTGACTTGGAGGAGCAAATGGACGGAAGCGCCAGTAAGATAAGCAGTGCTGAGCGCTGCGGCCGACCCGCCCTGCCGTGTCAAGCGGGGTCAATCGCTGCCCGGCGTGGCGATGCGTCGCCAGCTCTGGTTGTACAGTAATGCCTCTGCTTCCCTTCTGCTTGAGCCGGCGTTGCCACACCACGGCACATTCCTTCCCGTCCTCTCACGTTGTCACGTGTGCCATGTCTCTCTGTATAGTGTAATGTAACACAAAGAGATACGCTGATTGTAATGCTAGAGGGTATGGTAAAGAGTGCCAGTGTCGCTTGTGACATTAAGGCGGAGCTCACAATCTGCAGCATGGTCGATAGAACTGACTGTGGTCCTTTGCTGCAGAGCCGAGCGTAGGGTCTGAATCAGAGGCTCAGACGGTTCGGTGTCCGTGTAGCTGCAGATTCCTTTATATATGAAGTTGGTATCGGTTCTTTCGGACATGTCCGAAAGGACAGATACCATCTTCATATATACAGGGTGGTCCATTGATAGTGACCGGGCCAAATATCTCACGAAGTAAGCATCAAACGAAAAAACTACCAAGAACGACACTTGTCTAGCTTGATGGGAGAAACCAGATGGCGCTATGGTTGGCCCGCTAGATGGCGCTGCCATAGGTCAAACAGATATCAACTGCGTTTTTTTTTTTAATAGGAACCCCCATTTTTATTACATATTCATGTAGTACGTAAAGAAATATGAATGTTTTAATTGGACCGCTTTTTTAGCTTTGTGATAGATGGCACTGTAATAGTCACAAACGTATGGCTCACAATTTTAGACGAACAGTTAGTAACAGGTAGGTTTTTTAAATTAAAATACAGAACGTAGGTACGTCTGAACATTTTATTTCGGTTGTTCCAATGTGATACATGTACCTTTGTGAACTTATCATTTCTGAGGATGCATGCTGTTATAGCGTGATTACCTGTAAATACCACATTAATGCAATAAATGCTCAAAATGATGTCCGTCAACATCAATGCATTTGGCAATACGTGTAACGACATTCCTCTCAACAGCGAGTAGTTCGCCTTCCCCAATGTTCGCACATGGATTGACAATGCGCTGACGCATGTTGTCAAGCGTTGTCGGTAGATCACAATAGAAAATATCCTTCAACTTTCCCCACAGAAAGAAATCCGGGGACGTCAGATCCGGTGAACGTACGGGCCATGGTATGGTGCTTCGACGACCTCACGTGAGCTATGTGCCGGACATCCATCATGTTGGAAGTACATCGCCATTCTGTCTTGCACTGAAACATCTTGTAGTAACATCGGTAGAACATTACGTAGGAAATCAGCATACATTGCACCATTTAGATTGCCGTCGATAAAATTGGGGCCAATTATCCTTCTTTCCATAATGCCACACCATACATTAACCCGCCAAGGTCGCTGATGTTCCACTTGTCGCAGCCATCGTGGATTTTCCGTTGCCCAATAGTGCATATTATGCCGGTTTACATTACCGCTGTTGGTGAATGTGCTTCGTCGCTAAGTAGAATGCATGCAAAAAATCTGTCATCGTCCCGAAATTTCTCTTGTGCCCAGTGGAAGAACTGTACACGACGTTCAAAGTATCATCATTTGTTGCAGGTCGTGATTTACGTTTCACGTGTGGCTGAACACTTCCTGTTTCCTTAAATAACGAAACTATCCGGCGAACGGTCCGGTCACTTCGATGAAGTCGTCCAGGATACCGAGCAGCATACATAGCACACGCCCGTTGGTCATTTTGATCACAATAGCCATACATCAACACGATATCGACCTTTTCCGCAATTGGTAAACGGTCCATTTTAACACGGGTAATGTATCACGAAGCAAATACCGTCAGCACTGGCGGCATGTTACGTGATACCCCGTACTTATATGTTTGTGACTATTACAGTGCCATCTATCACGAAGCGAAAAAAGTGGCCCAACTAAAACATTCATATTTTTTACGTACTACACGAATATGTAATAAAAAATGGGGGTTCCTATTTAAAAAAACGCAGTTGATATCCGTTTGGCCTATGGCAGCGCCATGTAGCGGGCCAACCATAGCGCCATCTGGTTATTTGGCCCGGTCACGATCAGTGGACCAGCCTGTATATAGTTAAGGCTCACCGGCCATTTGAGCGTCTTCTGTGCCGATGCACGCACACTGCCCGAACTCTTACGGGAATCGGCAAAGCCGCCAGTAATGATTGTAATGGGCAGGGGCAGTATGAATATAGTGCGGGACAACAAGCTGCGAATGTGGGTCTCACTGGAGGCGTGCCAGAGGTAAGTCCCTGAATTCGCACTATCCTCTGTGTCCTCAGTGGCTCAGATGGAGAGAGCGTCTGCCATGTAAGCAGGAGATCCCTGGCTCGAGTCCCGGTCGTGGCACACATTTTCAACTGTCCCCGCTGACGAATATCAACGCCTGTATGCAGCTAAGGGTATTCATTTCATTGTATTGATTTAATTGTAAATTCTGCAGGTGCCTGACTTGCGCCATCGGGTGGTGGGTTTCCGAGTTCCACTTAATAGATCAGGAGTCGACTACACACAGGAAGCGGCTACACAGGTAGCGGGGCCTACGTGGAAGGGACTGGGCGGTTTATTAGGTTAGAGTGTCTCAGGAAACCACAGAAAGGGCGTCCATCTAAAAGTGGGCAGGTAAAACACAGTAAGGTAGTTGTAGCAACAATCGTTATTGTAGTTGTAAATTGACGTAGCTGTGTTGGGAAAGAACCAGAGCTCCAAGCCCTAATAGAAAGCACTAAAGTTCATAAAGTTACAGGTACAGAAAGCTGGATAAAGCCTGAAATAAGTTCTGCCGAAGTTTTTTCAAACGATCTAACAGTGTTTAGAAAGGATAGATTAAATACACTAGGTGGTGGAGTATTTATTGCTGTCAGATGTCAGAAGTAGTTTGCCTTTTAGTGAAATTCAAGTAGATAGTTCCTGTGAAATAGTATGAGTAGAGGTTATGCTTGACAATCGGACTAAAACTATTCATTGGATCGTTTTACTGACCGCCCCCCCCCCCCCCCCCGACTCAGAGGATATAGTTGCTGAACAGTTCAAAGAAAACTTGGGGCTCATTTATTTCAAGTAGGTACCCCACCCATACACTTATGGTCGATGGTGACTTCAGTCTACTCTCGATATCATGGAAAAATTATACGCTTAAAGTCGGCGGCAGGCATAAAACATCATCCATAAGTGTACTGAATGCTTTCTCCGAAAATTATTTTGAGCAATTAGTTCATGAGGCCACTCGAAGCGTAAATGGTTGTGAAAGCATACTTGGCCTCTGAGCAACAAATAATCCTGGACAAATAGTGAGTATCGTGACGAATACAGATACCGTAACACCTGCAACCATCAAAAAGAAACGCAGAGTATATCTATTTTAAAAATCTGATAAAAATGCTCTTAACGCCGTTTTAAATAGACAGTCTGTACTCCTTCCGATCTGATCACTAAAGCGTAGAAAAATTGTGGAATGATTTCAAAGAGATAGTATCGCCAGCAATTGAGAGATATATACCACATAAATTAATAAGTGATGGTACTGATATACCATGGTACACAAAACGGGTCAGATCGCTGTTGCAGAATCACTGAAAAAAGCGTGGCAAATTTAAAAGAACGCAAAATCCCAAGACTGGAAAAGTTTGGCAGAAGTTAGAAATATAGCTCGTACTTTAATTCGAAATGCTTTTAATTATTTCCACATCTCTGTCTCGAAATCAGGCAGAAAAACCAGAGAGATTCTGGTCATACATAAAGCACATCAGTGGCAAGACGCAATCAATGCCTTCACTGCGCGATAACAACGGTGAAGTCACTTATGACAGTGCCACCAAAGCATAGTTATTAAACTCGGTTTTACGAAACTCCTTCACCAAAGAAGACGAAGTAAATATTCCTGAATTCCAAACAAGAACAACTGCCAAGATGAGAAACATAGAAGTAGATATCCTCGGTGTCCAAAAGCAGTTTAAATCACTTAATAAAGGCAAGGCCTCCGGTCCAGATTGTATACCAGTCAGGTTCCTTTCAGAGTATGCTGATACAGTAGCTCCATATTTAGCAATTATATACAACCGCTCTCTCACAGAAAGATCCGTATCTAAAGACTGGAAAATTGCTCAAGTCACAGCTATACCCAAAAAGGGAAGTAGGAGTAATCCGTTGAATTACAGGCCCATTTCACTAACGTCGATGTGCAGTACGGTTTTGGAACATATGCTGTATTCGAACATTATGAAGTACCTAGAAGAAAACGATTTATTGACACATAGAACTGATTCAGAAAATATCGTTCTTGCGAAACACGACTAGCTCTTTATACTCATGAAGTAATGAGTGCTATCGGCAGCGGATAACAAACTGATTCCATACTTTTAGATTTCCAGAAGGCTTTCGACACCGTTCCTCACAAGCGTCTTCCAACCAAACTGGCTGCCTATGGAGTATTCCCTCAGTTGTCGGACTGGATTCGTGATTTCCTGTGAGAAAGGTCACAGTTCGTAGTAATAGACGGAAAGTCGTCGAGTAAAACGGAAGTAATATCCGGAGTTCCCCCACAAAGTGTTACAGGACCTCTATCGTTCCTGATCTATATTAACGACATAGGAGACAATCTGAGTAGCGTGCCGGCCGGCGTGGTCGAGTGGTTCTACGCGCTACTGTCTGGAACCGCGCGACCGCTACGGTCGCAGGTTCGAATCCTGCCTCGGGCATGGATGTGTGTGATGTCCTTAAGTTAGTTAGGTTTAAGTAGTTCTAAGTTCTAGAGGACTTATGACCTCAGAAGTTGAGTCCCATAGTGCTGAGAGCCAATCTGAATAGCCGTCTTAGATTGTTTTCTGATGATGCTGTCATTTACCGTCTTGTAAAGTCATCAGATGACCAAAACGAATTGCACAATGCTTTAGATAGGATATCGGTATGGTGCGAAAAGTGGCAATTGACCCTAAATAAAGAAAAGTGTGAAGTTATTCACATGAGTACTAAAAGAAAACCATTAAATTTCGGTTACTCGTTAAGTCGCACAAATGTGAAGGCCGTAAATTCAACTATTAACTTAGGGATGGAAATTACAAATAATCTAAATTGGAACGATCACATAGATAATGTTGTGGGTAGAGCAAAACAAAGACTGTGATTCATTGGCAGAGCACTTAGAAGGTGCAACAGGTCTACCAAAGGGACTGCTTGCACCACGCTTGTACCTCTCCGTTCTGAAGAATTGCTGTTCGCTGTGGTATCCGCATCAGGTGGGACTGACGGATGACATCGAAAAAGTTCAGAGAAGGGCAACTCGTTTTGTATTATCGTGAAATAGGGGAGATAGTGCCACAGACAAGACACGTGTATTGGAGTGGTAATCATTAAAACAAAGGCGTTTCTCGTGGCAACGGGATCTTGCTATAAAATTTCAGTCACCAGTTTTCTCCTCCGATTGCGAAAACATTCTGTTGGCACCCACCTACATAGGGAGAAATAATCTTCACGGCAAAATAAGAGAAATCAGGGCCCACACAGAAAAATTTAAGTGCTCGTTTTTCCCGCGTGCCGTTTGAGAGTGGATCGGTAGAGAGACAGCTTGAAGGTGGTTCATAGAACCCTCTGCCAGGCACTTAATTGTGAATAGCAGAGTAATCACGTAAATGTAGATGCAGTATACGATACATCTGATTAATACACAAGGCGATACGCTGTAATTTTATTTCGTGGATATGCACTACTTGAGCACAAGTATCTGGACACCTATTAATGGACAGTAATATGGGGTGTCACCACTCTTCGCCTTCACGACGGCTTGAACTCTGCCGTGGACACCTCCAAAGAGGTGTCTGAGTGCCTGTGGAGGAATGGAACCCATTCTTTCTGAAAAGCGGAAACTAGAGAAGGAACCGTTGTTGGACACTGTGGCCTTGAGGGAAGTCGACGTTCTGTCTCATCCCAAAGATGTTCCATCTTGTTCAGGTTGAGACTATGGACAGACCAGCCATTCCAAGAACGTTGTCCACAAATCATTGCTTCACAGAGGCTGCTTTATCTACATCTACATCTATCCTCTGCAAAGCAACGTGAGGCCCATGGCAGATGGTACGTCCCATTGTACCAGTTACTAGGGTTTCTTCCCGTTCCATACAAGTATACAGCTCGGGAAGAATGACTGTTTGAATGCCTCCGTGAGTGCAGTAATTATTCGTATCATGTCCTCACGATTCCTATGTGAGCAATACGTAGGGGTTGTAGTATATCCCTAGTCATAATTTAAAGCCGGTTCTAGAAAATTCGTTAACAGACTTTATTAGGAAAGAGATTCTTCCAGTTCAGTTCCTCCAGTATCTCTGCGACACTCTCCCAGGGATCAAACGTACCTATGCCCCTTCATGCTGCCCTTCTCTGTCTAAGTTCACTACACCCTGTAAGCCTATTTGGTATGTGTCCCATAGACTTGACCAGTATTCTAGATCAGGTCACACGATTGATTTGTATGCAATCTCCTTTGTTGACTGATTGCACTTCCCCAGTACTCTACAAATAAACCGAAGTCTACCACTTGCTTTACCCGCAACTGAGCCTGTGTGGTCTTCCGTCTCATATCCCTACACAGTCTTACACCTAGGTATTTGTATGACACGACCGATTTTAACTGTGACTCAGTGATATTAAAGTCATAGAATTCTACGGTTTTTTTCGTTTTGTGAAGTGCACAATTTTATATCGCTGAACATTTGAAGCAAGTTGCCAATCTTCGCACCACTCTGAAATCTTATTAAGATCTAACTGAATATTTATGCAGCTTCTTTCAGACATAAATAATTGCATCATCTGCAAAAAGACTACGTTTACTATTAATATTATCTGCAAGGTCATTAATATACAACATGAACAGCAGGGATACCAATACACTTCCCTAGGACACACCTGAAATTACTTTTACATCTGACAGTGACTCGCCATCCAAGAGAACATGTTTCCGTATTTAGCATTTCTTAAGTGTATTTACACACACATCAAACAAAGTTTTGCGTCACATCGGTTCCGAGAGTTCCGGAACCTGTACAGAAAATTGGAATAGAGATCGGCATAGATATCATTTCAGCCCCTAGTGCTCATGAAAACCACACATTGCATGTTGTACCACCATTCAGCGTGACCTTCAGAGTGGTGGTGCAGACTGCTGTAGACATCGGTACCTTTAATACCCAGTAGCACGTCCTCTTGCATTGGTGCATGCCTGTATTCCATGGCATACTATCCACAAATTCATCAAGGCACTGTTGCTCCAGATTGTCCCACTCCTCAATGGCGTTTCGGCGTAGGTCCCTCAGAGTGGTTCGTGGGTCACGTCGTCCATAAACAGCTCTTTCCAATCTATCCCAGGCATGTCCGGTAGGGTTCATGTCTGGAGAATATGCTGTCCACTCTAGTCGAGCGATGTCATTATCCTGAAGGAAGTTCAAAAATGGTTCAAATGGCTCTGAGCTCTATGGGACTTAACGTCTGAGGTCATTAGTCCCCCAGAACTTAGAACTACTTAAACCTAACTAACCTTAGGACATCACACACATCCATGCCCGAGGCAGGATTCGAACCTGCGACCGTAGCGGCCGCCCGGCTCCAGACTGTAGCACCTAGAAACCCTCGACCACTCTGATCGGGTCCTGAAGGAAGTCATTCACAAGATGTGCGCGATGGGGGCACGAACTGTCGTCCATGAAGACAAATGCCTCTCCAATATGCCGCCGATATGGTTGCACTATCGGTAGGACGATGGCTTTCACGTATCGTGGAGCCGTTACAGCGCCTTCCATGACTACCAGCGACGTACGTCGTCCCCACATAATGCCACCCCAAAACAGCAGGTAAGCTTCACCTTGATTCACTCGCTGGACAGTGTTCCTAAGGCGTTCAGCCTGACCGGGTTGCCTCCAAACACGTCTCCGACGATTGTCTGGTTGAAGGCATATGCGACACTCATTGGCGAAGAGAACGTGATGCCAATCCTGAGCGGTCCATTCGGCATGTTGCTGGGACCATCTGTACCGCGCTGCATGTTGTCGTGGTTGCAAAGTTGAACCTCCTCATGGATGGGTCGGGAGTGAAGTTGCGCTTCATGCAGCCTACTGCGCACAGTTTGAGTCGTAATACGACGTCCTGTGGCTGCACGAAAAGCATTATTCAACATGGTGGCGTTGCTGTCAAGGTTCCTCCGAGCCATAATCCGTCGGTTTCCACTGCAGTAGTAGCCCTTGGGTGGCCAGTGGCCTGAGCGAGGCATGTCATTGACAGTACCTGTCTCTCTGTATCTCTTCCATGTCCAGACAACGTCGTTTTGGTTCACTCCGAGACGCCTGGACAGTTGTCTTGTTGAGATCCCTTCCTGGCACAAAGTACTGACATCTGCAAAAACATCTTCCAGTCAGTCTCAAGCGAAATCATTTTGCGTAGTCGATATCTGATATAATACGTTGCCCACCCATTGTCATAGAGACAGATGTTCCAAGTGAGGCGATGACTTTATGTCAATAGAACATTAAATGTCGAATTTTCAGAAATATATTCCGCACTAGTGTGTGCTACATGTGGTCTGTTGATAACATGTGGTATCTTTAGATAATCGTGTACAAGGTGACACAGAATAAATTTCGGGAATAGTGTTTCAAAAGCTTGTTAGTTTCCTGCAGGATAAACACAGTAAAGACATAAAGGACACGAAATATCTTTGGGGAAACGAATTTTCTGTTTTCATTCCCAGGAACAAAACCGAAAGAAAGATTGCAAAATTCGTAGCTTATGCGACGAAAGAAATCACTCTGGTGACGGTAGCCCGGTTCAGACAATGTTACAAGCAATGATAATATGTTTATAATCAGAAACAAGGAACTAATCTCCAGTCACGTAATAACAGATAGCAATTTTTTGCCCAACTACGATATGGTACACCATCCGGATACGCAGCCACGTGGAACTCCTGTTCTCCGAGATCAGAGTTCTCCACCCAGATCGTGCAGATACCGCTAGTCTTACTTCTATGCACTAGCGCCACATAACTTTAGACTTTACGATCATCGCCCGATCTAAGTTTTAAAAAAGAACAATAAAAATTAAGAAAATGGAAAGATCATGTTGTTGTTGTTTCTGTTGTGGTCTTCAGGCCAAAGACTGGTTTGATGCAGCTCTCCATGTTACTCTACCCTGTGTAAGCCTCTTCATCTCCAAATAAGTACTGCAATCTACATCCTTCTTAATCTGCTTATTATATTCATCTCTTGGTCTCACTCTATAATTCCCCCCCCACCCCCTCCCACCCCCCGCACTTCCCTACAATTCTAAACTCTTCATCTCTTGCCGCCCGCATCTCGTGGTCGTGCGGTAGCGTTCTCGCTTCCCACGCCCGCGTTCCCGGGTTCGATTCCCGGCGGGGTCAGGGATTTTCTCTGTCTCGTGATGGCTGGGTGTTGTGTGATGTCCTTAGGTTAGTTAGGTTTAAGTAGTTCTAAGTTATAGGGGACTGATGACCTAAGATGTTAAGTCCCATAGTGCTCAGAGCCATTTGAACCATTTTTTCTTTCTTGCCATTGCCAGTCTACATCTTATATCCTCTCTACTACGGCCGTCATTGGTTATTCTCCTGCCCAAATAACAAAACACATCCACTACTTTAACTGTCTTGTTTCCTAATTCAATTTCCTTAGTATCACCTGGTTTAATTCGATTGCATTTCGTTCACCGTGTGTTGTTTTTGTTGATGCTCATCTTATATCCTCTTTTCAAGACACTGTGAGCATATGATTTCACTAAAACGTCTACGAGGGATCGAACATTAATACTGGCAGCTTTTCATCCACAGCTTATGCAAAATAGATACACCATTGTGTATAACCCGTTGCCAGCGATGTGGAAGTCGTAGGATACCCTTAGCAGTGCCAGTTGCATTGATAGTCCGTGTGAAGCGGTTATTGCCCAGCGAATATCTGTATCAATTCTGAAGAGAATGCCATGAAATGATTCCTTCAGTTACGGAACTAAACTGAAGTAATAAGGGAATGCCGTGCGTGGTACAGCACTCCCCAGTCCCATAGATCTAACAACTCAGTCACAACTTGCGCCCTATATGTCCGAGCATTGCCCTGTAAAGTGATGGGGAGGTACTGCGGAAAGTGTCGCCGGTTTTCTCTCAAAGCTATTCATTTTTGTAATGCAGCCTACGACCAGCTAAGAGAAAGAGGATTTCCAGAAGGGTTTGACACCTTAGCTCACAAGCGACTTGTACTCAGATTGGGTGCTTATGGAATACCGTCTCAGTTATGCTACTGGATGCATGATTTCCTATCAGAGAGGTCACAATTCTTAGTAACTGACGGGAAGTCGTCCAGTAAAACAGAAGTGATTTCCGTCGTTTTGCAAGGTCGTGCTATAAGCCCTCTGTTGCTCCTTATCTATATAAACGATTTAGGAGAAAATCTGAGCTGCCGTCTTAGGTTGTTTGCAGACGATTCTGTCCTTAATAGTCTAGCAAAGTCGTGAAAGCATCAAAACCAATTGGAAAATTATTTGGTGCGAAAATTGACAACTGACCCTAAATAACGAAAAGTTTGAGATCATCCACATGAGTGCTAAAAGGAATCCGTTAAACTTCTTTTACGCGAGTTACACAATAAAGCAGTCAAATGTAAAGCCGGTAAATGCAACTAAATACCTACGAATTACAATTGCGAACAACTTAAATTGGAAAGAACACATGAAAAATGTTGTGGGGATGGAAAAACCAAAGACTTCGTTTTATTGACAGATCACTAAGAAGATGCAACAGATCTACTAAAGAGACTGCCTACACTACACTTGCCCGTTCTCTTTCGAGTACTGCTGCGTGATGTGGGATCCTTGCCAGATAGGATTAACGGAGTACATTGGGAAAGTTCAAAGAAGGACAGCGCGATTTGTATTATCGACCAATAGGGGTGGGATATTCTCACGAAATTTCAACTTTCTCTTCCGAATGCCAAAATATCTTGTTGACACCGACCTACATATGGAGAAATGATCGCCATAGCAAAATGAGTGAAATCAGAGCTCTCACGGAAAGATATAGATGTTCGTTTTTTCCGCTTCCTGTCCGAGAGAGGAATAACAGAGGATTATTATGAAGGTGGTTCGATGAACCCTCTGTCAGGCACTTTATTGTAATTTGCAGAATAGCCATGTAGATGTACATGTAGACACTTCTATCACTTTGAAGGACGGTGTTCGAGCGCATAGGGTGCAAGCTGTAACTGATTTGTTGAACCTATGGGGCTGGAAAAAGCTGTGCCATCCACCACACTCTCCGGACTTAAGACCTTGTGACTTCAACGTGATTCGTAAATTGAAGGAACCACTTCAGGCATTCACTTCACAACTGTTACAGAGTTTGGTGGGGAAACAGACGGCTCCACTCCCACTATCAACACAACTGGCGCTGCTGAAGAGTATCACACGACTTGCACATCGTTGGCAAGAGGTTATACGCAGTGCTGTTGATACGGCGAAGGACTGCAAAACTTTAAAACTTGTATCTACACTCCTGGAAATGGAAAAAAGAACACATTGACACCGGTGTGTCAGACCCACCATACTTTCTCCGGACACTGCGAGAGGACTGTACAAGCAATGATCACACGCACGGCACAGCGGACACACCAGGAACCGCGGTGTTGGCCGTCTAATGGAGCTAGCTGCGCAGCATTTGTGCACCGCCGCCGTCAGTGTCAGCCAGTTTGCCGTGGCATACGGAGCTCCATCGCAGTCTTTAACACTGGTAGCATGCCGCGATAGCGTGGACGTGAACCGTATGTTCAGTTGACGGACTTTGAGCGAGGGCGTATAGTGGGCATGCGGGAGGCCGGGTGGACGTACCGCCGAATTGCTCAACACGTGGGGCGTGAGGTCTCCACAGTACATCGATGTTGTCGCCAGTGGGCGGCGGAAGGTGCACGTGCCAGTCGACCTGGGACCGGACCGCAGCGACGCACGGATGCACGCCAAGACCGTAGGATCCTACGCAGTGCCGTATGGGACCGGACCGCACCGCAACTTCCCAGCAAATTAGGGACACTGTTGCTCCTGGGGTATCGGCGAGGACCATTCGCAACCGTCTCCATGAAGCTGGGCTACGGTCCCGCACACCGTTAGGCCGTATTTCGCTCACGCCCCAACATCGTGCAGCCCGCCTCCAGTGGTGTCGCGACAGGCGTGAATGGAGGGACGAATGGAGACGTGTCGTCTTCAGCGATGAGAGTCGCTTCTGCCTTGGTGCCAATGATGGTCGTATGCGTGTTTGGCGCCGTGCAGGTGAGCGCCACAATCAGGACTGCATACGACCGAGGCACACAGGGCCAACACCCGGCATCATGGTGTGGGGAGCGATCTCCTACACTGGCCGTACACCTCTGGTGATCGTTGAGGGGACACTGAATAGTGCACGGTACATCCAAACCGTCATCGAATCCGTCGTTCTACCATTCCTAGACCGGCAAGGGAAGTTGCTGTTCCAACAGGACAATGCACGTCCGCATGTATCCCGTGCCACCCAACGTGCTCTATAAGGTGTAAGTCAACTACCCTGGCCAGCAAGATCTCCGGATCTGTCCCCCATTGAGCATGTTTGGGACTGGATGAAGCGTCGTCTCACGCGGTCTGCAAGTCCAGCACGAACGCTGGTCCAACTGAGGCGCCAGGTGGAAATGGCATGGCAAGCCGTTCCACAAGACTACAGCCAGCATCTCTACGATCGTCTCCATGGGAGAATAGCAGCCTGCATTGCTGCGAAAGGTGGATATACACTGTACTAGTGCCGACATTGTGCATGCTCTGTTGCCTGTGTCTATGTGCCTGTGGTTCTGTCAGTGTGATCATGTGATGTATCTGACCCCAGGAATGTGTCAATAAAGTTTCCCCTTCCTGGGACAATGAATTCACGGTGTTCTTATTTCAATTTCCAGGATTGTATTTCGTTTAGTAGTAAAGACGAGGTTTGGAACTTTAATAGTGGCAACTGTTTATTTACAGCTCGTACAAAATTGATACGTGTTTCAAAGCTTTACTGACCTTCACAGCAGTCACCAGCATTGTGTATAACCCGTTGCCAGCGATGTGGAAGTCGTAGGATACTCTTAGCAGTGCCAGTTGTGTTGACAGTTCGAGCGGAGCGGTCAATTGCCGGACGAGTTTGTAGCAGTTCTGAAGTGAATGCAGTGAAGTGTTTCCTTCAGTTTAGAAATCGAGTTGAGCTCACGAGGGATAAATTCCGGGGAGTGCAGTAGGTGGTATAGCACTTAGCAGCCCCATCAGTCAAACAAATCAGTAACAGCTTGCACTGTACGTGCTTGAGCATTGTCCTGCAAAATGTTGGTCAGGTCCTGCAGAAAGTGTCATCACTTCTGTCTCTAAGCTGTTCATTTTTGGAACACAACCTACGACCAGCTTAGAGACAGAAGTGATGACAATTTATGTTAAACCAAAGTGGTAATATCAGAATGTTTGTATACATATGAACCCTTAATGATGAACTACAAGCTATACGGATTAGAGGTATCTGAAATACGAATTGTAAAAAAAAAATAATTGTGGAAAACAAACTAAAAAAAGTAAAGATGTCGTCTACGAAACTATAGAGAAAGTATCAAGAGTAATGGTAAAGCGAAGATTAATCATCTGTGGACGCCGCTACCGAACGGATGGGAAACAGACTAACGAATCTAATATTCCTTTATTTCACGAGAAACAAGTAGATAATAGCATGAATTACAGAAATAAGGTAAGAAATATCTATATTTGCATAGATAATACGGAATCCACCGTACGGCGCGTGGCGGAGTGTACCTCGTAGCACTAGTAGTCATTTCCTTTTCTGCCCCACTCGCAAATGGAGCGAGGTACAAACGACTATCCACAATCCACCGTGAGAGCCCTAATTTTTCGTTCGTTCCCTTCGTGGTCCTTACGCGCAAAGTATATCGGAAGCAGTAGAATCGTTGTGCAGTCAGCTTCAAATGCCGCTTCTCTAAATTTTCTCAGTAGCGTTCCTCGAAAAGAATGTCGTGTTCCCTCCAGGGTTTCCCTTTTGGGTTCCCGAAGCATCTCCGTAGCACTTGCATGCTTTTAGAACCTACCAGTGAGAAATCTAGCAGGTCGCGTTTTACTTGCATCGATGAAAGGAAAATGATGAAATAGTTGGAAATGACAGAAAGGAACATTTTTAAGAATAAGCTATTAAGTTCAGAAGGCTTTCAAGGCAGAAAAAATAAAAAATAAATAGATAACAATAAAGACAGAAGAGAAGACAATATGGGGAGAAGATGGAGTACTGGAAAAAAGGAAAAGACAAGAGAGAAATAAGAGGAATCGATGTTGTTACTAGATCCTGGTCGATCAATAGAAAGATAAAAAAATCCAGTGAAGGATAAGAACAAAAATACTTGAGGAAATCCTGTAAAAGTGATAAGAAAATAAATCAGAAATTGAGCTTCCCAGAATATGTCTCCTAAGACATTGTGATAGAGTCATATCCGCAAATTACTCTGATTGCCAATAAAACTGGCCACGGTGTTGATGGCGGAATGCATTTCTTCTTTGTTGCGGTTTTATAAAGGATGCTTCAGAAGTTAGATTCAGCTCGTAACCATTAAAGACAAACAAAGGCAAAAAATTACAACAGATCCATGTATAAGATCCCCAGTCAACCATTCTGTTATTTAGTGGGTCTATCTGACAATTGCGATCGACAGATTTCTAAACAAATTTCTTATCCGCGTAAAAAGCAGGATTTATCGACTGAGTTGTCCCTAATGACCCACGCTGTCAAGTCGGATACAAATTCTGATTCGCTCCCTTTTATGAGAGATAGCCACACGCTTTGCTGCCCCGTATTCGTTTTTGCTCATAACTGAAATATTCGTAAATGTTGACAACTTGGCTGATTTATAGCGCGGCGACTACATTAAATGATCCGCTGTCCGATTTCTTATGGGTGGCCTCCACTGACGGCTGACGTTCTTTAGTGGCTGTCCCCAGAGCGCGAGGGGGCGATCGGTTACAATGCGCATGCGTCGCAGCAGATAAGATGGCGGCGGCGCCTGTGTTTCCCAAGTTGAGGACGCGATGGCGGTCGGCGATTTCTGCATTTAGAGTCGGCCACCCACCTGTTAGGTATATTTTAGGCAGGCATCAAAGGCTGCCGCCATCGAAACGAACAGTGACGCCATTCGTCGGCGTCGGATTCGACAGACGGCAGTCTTTCGTTGTGTTCTGGGGCAACCGGTAGAGCCGAGTGCTCGTGGCTCCTCGTGGCGCCCAGGTGATGCTCGTCATTCATTCGCAGTTTATTGAGTGAACAATAGGTTAAAGTTAGATATAGTGGGAATTAGTGCAGTTCGATGGCAGAGGAACAAGACTTTTGGTCAGCCGAATACAGGGTAATAAATACACAATAAAATAGGGGTAATGCATGAGTAGGTTTAATAATGAATAAAAAAATAGGAGTGAAGGTAAGCTACTGCAAACAGCATAGTTATTGTGGCCAAGATAGACTCGAAGCCCACGCCTACTACAGTAGTACAAGTTTATATGCCAACTAGCTATGCAGATGACGAAGAAATTGAAGAAATGTATGATGAAATAAAAGAAATTATTCAGATAGTGAAGGGAACGAAAATTTAATAGTCATTGGTGTCTGGAATTCGGTAGTTGGAAAAGGGAGAGAAGGAAATGTAGTAGGTGAATTGGATTGGGGGGAAGAAACGGAAGAGGAAGCCACCTGCCAGAATTTTGCACAGAGCACAACTTAATCATAGCTAACACTTCGTTCAAGAATCATAAAAGAAGGTTGTATACATGGAAGAAGCCTGGAGATACTGACAGGTTTCAGACAGATTATATAATGGTAAGACAGGGATTTAGGAACCAGGTCTTAAATTGCAAGACATTTCCAGGGGCTGATGTGGGCTCTGACCACAATCTATTGCTTATGAACTGTAGATTAAAACTGAAGATACTGCAAAAAGGTGAGAATTTAACGGGATGGGACCGGGATAAACTGACTAAACCAGAGGTTGTACAGAGTTTCAGAGAGAGCATAAGGGAACAATTGACAGGAATGAGGAGAGAAAAAAAGTAGAAGAAGAATGGGTAGCTTTGAGGGATAAAGTAGGGAAGGCAGCAGAGGATCAAGTTGGTAAAAAGACGAGGTCTACTAGATATCCTTGGGTAACAGAAGAAATATTTAACTTAACTGATGAAAGTAGAAAATATAAAAATGCAATAAATGAAGCAGGCAAAAAGGAATAAAGACGTCTCAAAAATGAAATCGACTGGAAGTGCAAAATGGCTAAGCAGGGATGGCTAGAGGGCAAATGTAAGGATGTAGAGGCTTATCTCACCAGGGGTAAGATATATACTGCCTACACCAAAATTAAAGAAACCTTTGCAGAAAAGAGAACCACTTGCATGAATATCAAGAGCTCAGATGGAAACCCAGTTCTAAGCAAAGAAGGGGAACCAGAAAGGTGGTAGGAGTATATAGAGGTTCTATACAGGTGCGATGTTCATGAGGACAATATTATAGAAATGGAAGAGGATGTAGATGAAGATGAAATGGGAGATATGATACTGCGTGAAGAGTTTGACAGAGCACTGAAAGACCTGAGTCGAAACAAGGCCCCGGGAGTAGACAACATTCCATTAGAACTACTGACAGCCTTGGGAGAGCCAGTCCTGCAAAACTCTACCGTCTGGTGAGCAAAATGTATGAGACAGGCAAAATACCCTCAGACTTCAAGAAGAATATAATAATTCCAATCCCAAAGAAAGCAGGTGTTGACAGATGCGAAAATTACCGAACTATCAGTTTAATAACTCACGGCTGCAAAATACTAACGCGAATTCTTTACAGGCGAATGGAAAAACTAGTAGAAACCAATCTCGGGAAAGGTCAGTTTGGATTCAGCAGAAATATGGGAACACGTGAGGCAATACTGACCCTACGACTTATCTTAGAAGCTAGATTAAGGAAAGGCAAACCTACGTTTCTAGGATTCTTAGACTTAGAGAAAGCTTTTGACAATGTTGTCTGGAATACTCTCTTTCAAATTCTGAAGGTGGCAAGGGTAAAATATAGGAAGTGAAAGGCTATTTACAGTTTGTATAGAAACCAGATAGCAGTTATAAGAGTCGAGGGACACGAAAAGGAAGCAGTGGTTGGGAAGGGAGTCAGACAGGGTTGTAGCCTCTCCCCGATGATATTCAATGTGTATATTGAGCAAGCAGTGAAGGAAACAAAAGAAAAGTTTGGAGTACGTATTAAAATCCAGGGAGAAGAAATGGAAACTTTGAGGTTTGCCGATGACACTGTAATTCTGTCAGAGACTGCAAAGGACTTGGAGAATCAGTTGAACGGAATGGATAGAGTCTTGAAAGGTGGATATAAGATGAACATCAACAAAAGCAAAACGAGGATAATGAAATGTAGTCGAATTATGTCGCGTGATGCTGAGGTAATCAGATTGGGAAATGAGACACTTAAAGTAGTAAAGGAGTTTTGCTATTTGGGGAGCAAAATAACTGAAGTAGAGAGGATATAAAATGTATACTGTCAATGGCAAGGAAAGCATTTCTGAAAAAGAGAAATTTGTTAACATCGAGTATAGATTAAAGTGTCAGGAAGCCGTTTCTGAAAGTATTTGTATGGAGTGTAGCCATGTATGGAAGTAAAACATGGACGATAAATAGTTCAGACAAGAAGAGAATAGAAGCTTTCGAAAGAAGAATGCTGATGATTAGATGGGTAGGTCACATAACGAATGAGGAGGTACTGAATAGGAATGGGGAGAAGAGAAGTTTGTGGCACAACTTAACTAGAAGAAGGGATCGGTTGGTAGGACGTGTTCTGTGGCATCCAGGAATCACCAATTTAGTATTGGAGGGCACCGTGGACGGTGAAACTCGTAGAGGGAGACCAAGAGATGAATGCACTAAGCAGATTCAGAAGGATGTAGGTTGCAGTAGTTTCTGGGGGATGATGATGCTTTCACAGGATAGAGTAGCATGGAGAGCTGCATTAAACCAGTCTCATGACTGAAGACCACAACAACAACAAGGTGAAGTGCCTACCCCCGTCAGCCCAAAAAATTTTGAGACTGGACTACCAGTAGTTAAAAATAGAGGGAAGGTGGGGGATCGACTGGGTGACGGACGAAAATATTGCTCAAAGGTAGGATTTCTTTTCTCCATACTGGAATGTAATGGACAAAGAGGTTTTGCTGCAGCGAATAAAGAATACATAGAAGTTTTTATTGACTTTTTTATTGAAAAATATTACTTCACTATGTAACTGAGAGTTTCCTGAGGCAACTCTGAAAGGAGGTAGGTCGACGGTTGTCGCCGTAACTCTAGTTGCGGTTATCTGAAACATAAAATTAACGTATCACCACACGTATCCTAACATGTGTAATTTTAGTTCATTGTAGGAATCTGGAAAAAAAATTTTTGGCGAAATTATAGATGTTTGGAAAAAAATCCAGTTTTGGACCCGTCTTTACGGTGAATTGAAGAGAATTCACTTTGCTTCAATCATTAAAATCGGGTGAAAATGTAGTATGGTCGACGACAACCATACCGAAAAACATGTTTTGAGGAAAAGGAATTTAAAGTTTGACAAGTATTTATCATATAAAAAATGGACAAGGTTTGAAACTTAGTGTATCATCGAAACCTGGTCGTAATAGCTACAGCCACGGCTAGTGGATGGCTACTTTCTTCTACTTTGACCTGTGTAAGCCCTCATTTTCATCCTCAAAGCCCTTTTGCTCGCTGAGGGCATCGCCGCTGGCGTCTCTTGCCATTTTGATTTGAAGGGCATTTGCCACGTGCATTAATGCAGAATGGTCTACACTGGATAGCCACACGGCCAAATTTGAAGAAATGTTGACGATTTCACTTCAGCTGGATGTTAGTTTTGGAGCGTATCTCGAAATGCGACTATTGATACTTTCGTTCATATTTTGAGTAATACCGCCCAAACAACGCTCCAGCGAGTAAGATTTAATGAAGTCTGTGAAAACATGGGGCTTGAGCGAGGAACCGGTTCTCTAACACCGAGATATGCCGTGCTTCAAACGCTCACGGAATAATTACTTTTAGCCGTTTTGCTTTTGTTGATGTTCATCTTATATCCACCTTTCAAGACTCTATCCATTCCGTTCAACTGATTCTCCAAGTCCTTTGCAGTCTCTGACAGAATTACAGTGTCATCGGCAAACCTCAAAGTTTCCATTTCTTCTCCCTGGATTTTAATACGTACTCCAAACTTTTCTTTTGTTTCCTTCACTGCTTGCTCAATATACAGATTGAATATCATCGGGGAGAAGCTACAACCCTCTCTGACTCCCATCCCAACCACTGCTTCCTTTTCGTGTCCCTCGACTCTTATAACTGCTATCTGGTTTGTAAATAGCCTTTCACTCCCTAATATTCTGAGAAATAATTCTTCAATGTATATACATTCGAATTCCGTAATAACAAAATTTCGAGTTTTTCCGATTCTTAGCCTGCCGTTCCCCCTTAAGATTGTGAGCCTACCGTAGTATCCCTGCCTCTCTCGTATGCCTGTATCGATAATTGTCTTCCTGGCTAGCGCTGACAAGAGGACCGTGCGAAGCTCCCTCCCTCCAACGTTATTCACATTGACAGGATATGCACGGCACGACTAGTACTCCAACGTGTGTAAACAGGAAGACACAACTGTCAACCGTTTTCTGGAAAATCTAATTTGAAAACTATACACGTACTTATACACTTTGTACAGTCGCTACCTTTGAAGTGTTGCATAGCCCAGCAAGTAAGCGATCAGTTTGGCAAGCGTAGGTCTCTAGATGCGATATCGTTCCTGCTACTATTTTTTTTATTCCCACGTAATTGAGGGAAAAGACTTACAATGACTGTGCAATCATCAATATATAATATTTCATTTAATATTCTCATAATCTTTATTCTGAAGAAAAAAAGAAAAAAATTGTTCGTAATTGGTTAGGAAATAAAGAAAAGATAAAAGATACACGAGAACTTTGAATCAAACCGTATTGCCACTTTATTCATATAATTGTATCTATTCAAATGTATGTGAATTCCTAAAGGACCAAACTGCTTAGGTCATCGGTCCCTAGACTTACACACCACTTAAACTAACTTAACACTAAGGACAACACTCACACCCATGCCCGAGGGAGCACTCGAACCTCCGGCGGGAGGGGCCGCACAAGAATATGGAAACACTCAAAACACAACACATTACCATGTCCAATACGGTGCAGCAAACCTATTGGCATTCAAAACAGCATTCATTCGTCTCAGAAAGTATAAATATAGGTCCTGTACGGTTTTCGGGGGAATTTACACCATTCTCCCTGCAAAACAGTGGCAAGTTCAGATAACCATGGCGGAGGCGGATAGCGATTACGCACTCTTCTCTAGAAAGTAGACCACAAACGCTTAATAATATTGAGGTTGCTGACTGCGGTGATCATGGGTGATGCGACAATTGATCCTCGTGATCACAAAACCAGATTACCGCGATCTGTGTAAACGGGGGATCTGGGGATCTGTCGTCTTGCGGCATAGCGTCACTCACCATTTAAGACCAAACATTATACCACGGGGTAGATGTGATCAGCCAAAACAGTCACATTGGCAGTAATGTGAACTTGCACAGTAACCGTTTGGATTGTGGTATATGAATATACAGCTGCCCATATAATCGCAGAACCCGCGCCATGTTTCATTATTGGGACGTAAACTCAGCCTGACGATGGTCACAGTGTGAAACAAGACTCATCCGACCAAATAACTTTCTTCCACTGCTCCACAGATCGGGTTTTATGCCTTCGGCACGACGTTTTCCAGTTATTGGCGTTTGCGTCACTGGTGTGCGGTTTTGGGATTCGAGCCCGTCCTGTGTTCCCAGTTTAGTGAGTTCCCTTCGAGTTCTTACGTGCTGACAGGGTTCGCGAGTGCGACATTCAGTTCCGCAGTGAGTTTTGTAGCTGTCTTCCTCTTATTTTTCGCCACAACCCTCTTCAATGACTGGCCACCACGATCATTCAACACATCATTAGTCCGCATTGTGACTTAGCGCACGATGTTTTTCCACTTTCCCTGTTTGCAGTATAAATCTTCGACATGGTGCCTCATGAAATACTAATCACTTTGACTAACTTTATTACGAAAGCTCCTACCACAGGAGCACCAACAATTTTGCCAAATCTGAATTCACTTAGCTCTGACATAATGCACTCCCAACAATAAAGAACACTGTTCTGAACGTGACTGACACTTGCAACCTATTCAGAACACTGGACAGGTGCCACTCATGGTCAAATACGACAATGAAACCTGCAAGTTTGGTTAGCATCTACATTTATGTTCAACCATGCGTTTCTCGCTATGTTCCCCTACTTCTATCTAAATCTTGCATACTCTGTACACAGGAAACATAACGCTGCACTTTCTCATTCAGAAAGCGCATTTAATGTTGTTTGTTTGTGAGGAGATCATGCCATGTATCGAGTAAGAAGGAAAAATGCCTGTCAGCCCTTGTCGAGACTGCACGTTCCGTAATATTACTGCTCATGTTTGCCGATCTTATGATTGTCACGTAGACGCGAAATCTATCGTTTCAGGGGGGCCACACTCAACACATGCAGATTCTCAACGGCCCCACACGGTTAGTGCCAGAAAAGAGACATATATTGCTCCCCCGGCTGATCAGATTTCTATAGTCACTTCGCTTACCTCGAGTCACAAAACGGTATGGTTTGCAGCAAGACAAGAATCCACCTGATGAGGAGGCTCCGAAGAGAAAGAATGTTGCCAGGTGGGAATCTACATCATCATATGGACACTGCACCTGAAATCATGGTATGGGATGCTACTGGATATACAAAATCATCACCTCTGGTTCGCTTAGCTGGTATTACATTTATGATGTGTTAAGACTGGTGGCTGTGCCCTATCTTTCAGGTCTTTGTAACATTATCTTTCAACAAAATAATGCAGGACCGCATGTTGTCAATGCTGTTCTCTCCAACCTCAATACAGAGAGTGTTCCACATCTGACCTGTCCAGCACATCCTCCAGATCCCTCTGCCACTGGAAACATCTGGTCTTGCGTTGCCTTGAGGGTGCCGTGCCACCACTCACCAGCGACTATAATTGGCGAACTCTGCCACAAATTTGATGCAGCGAGGAATGACATACTGGTATCTAACATCCGAGCTCATTTCAACTCGATATCCAGATGCCTTGGAGCCAATGTTGCTGCCAGAGGTAACAGCTCTGTGTACTACATTGTGTACCATGTATAACCCCAGATCACACACAAATTTTAATCGTGAATTCCCCTGCTGAACTGCATACTCACAATAAGTAAACTGTATTTATTTGTCGTCGTTCTTGGTTACAACTTCACAACAGAGTAAAAGTAAAGTTAATCTGTGCTTGGCCTGTGTTTCTAAAAGTAACACACATTCAGTCTGGTGTGTTATTATGTACAAAGAAATCACAGGTGGCCAAGGGGTAGTTTGGATCAATGATTGTTGCCAGCAGCCATAACTCGTCCCTAAAGGCATATGCACAGGAACAGCTGAACCAGTTGAGGACGGGCACTTCAGTTCCATCGATAACGAATAATGCGCCGCTACCACTACATACAAGACAGTGTAGGAAGCTGCAGTTGAACTGCCAATATGATCTGGCCCGGATGAGGTACAATGTCGGCATGCGTCAGAAATTCTGTGGCGGTTTTGTGATGCTTTCAAATCCAGAGCGGAGAAAAGGCAACTTAGTCAGCCAATGCTAAAACACTGTTCAACACTGTAGATCATCCAACAATTAGCCAGCACTCATAAAGGGTGTCACTGGCCGAACAACGCGTAATTCAGGATGAAGTGTAGAAGATGGTGCAGGATGATATCATTGAACCTTCTGAGAGCCCTTGGTCCTCTCCTGGGGTCCCTGTGAAGAAAAATGATTGCAGATGGTGTTTCTGCATTGACTACTGACGACTGAACAAAACAGCAGAAAAAGATGTCTGCTCATAGCCATGCACTGATGGCACCCTAGACTGCTTCAAAGGGGGAAAGCATCTCTCAAATATGGACATGCAGACCAGCAACTGCCAAATCGAGGTTGACGAGGATGACTGGCAAAAGACTGTCTTCATAACTTGTGATGGATTCTGTGTGTTGAAAAGCACGTCATTTGGAACATGTAGTGCTCTAGTAACCTTTGAGAATACAATGGACAACCTCTTCACCATCTTAAATGGACAACGTGTCTTTGCTATAGTGTCGTTTTTTCAAGAGAAGTACGTTTAGACTGCAGCCTAGACCTATACCCAAAAAAGTGTCTCTTGGGGCACCTAGTTAATGGCGATGGATTCCGTCTTGATCCAGCGAAAACGGGAGCAACCAGAGATTTTCCAACTCCTTGCCACTTTCTTGATGAAAAGTTTCCTTAGATAGTGCTAGTACTACCGGAGATTACATCGGATTTTCCAGGAACAAGGTGCAAGTAAGATCTTCGTCCTTAAGGAGGCTTTAACATCTTCTCCAGTCCTAGCACTGTATGATGAGAGTGCTGTGCTGAGGCAGAGCTGCACGTTAATGACAGCATTTATGGGATAGGTGCAGTAGTAGTACAAATTCAGTTCCCTCCAAGTTGGCGACAAACTACTCTACTACTGAGAAAGAGTATCTTGCAGCTATTTTAGCATCAACCAGTTCTGGGTGTATTTATTTGGCAAACCATTCACCATTTTGAATTCTCTGTGCTGACTAGCCAGCCTGAAAGATCAGCTAGGATGGCCAGCAAGATGGGAACTGAGGTTTCAGGTGTACGACATCACCACTTTGGCGCAAACACAAGGACGCTGACTGCCTTTCAGTCAGTTCTTTGGTTGGACGCAGCCCCATGGATGAAATCTCAGTCATCACTGCATTAAACGGTATCACTGCCGAACAGAGGGAAATTCAGCATTGCTGACAACGATAGAAGTCCTGAAGAAGGAGTGACTGATCAAAGAAGAGTTCCAGTTAATAGACAGAACACTGTATAAGAGGAACTATGATCCAATGGGGCAAAAATGGTTGCTCATAATCCCAGCTCGTCTACAGCCAGCTATTCTGAAGTTTTTCCACGACACACCAATATCTAGTCACCAGGAATTGCTGGAGACTCTAGACAGAACATAATGTGAGCTGCTGTAAGGAATGCCAGCAACATAAGCAAATGCCGTAATTACATCTGGTACCAATTCTGTCGTCAGCAACGCCATTGCACCAAATCTGAATCGATCGCGTGGAGAGGTTCCAGAAAGAGCAATCGATACATGAGGGTATTTTTGTGTGCAATGACTACCTCACCCACTGTCAAGAAAGCTATCCCATTAGACATTACCGCTAGTAACTTACAGCGGAGTTTACTAGTAGCTGGTGTAAAAAATATGAAACATTTTTCATTGAGAATAATTTTAAATGCTAAAGAATAGAGAACAAAAGGCTTAAAGAGTTATATCTAAATATATTACCTTGATATAAAAGGAATCGAAAATAACAATAGACAAATTGACTATCGTCTGTCTGCAGCCATCTTAGCAAAAATATCTCCGCGGCAGTTTTGAATCGAGAATTTTAACAAACATAAATGTTGTTAGATATAAACGAATGGAAATAAATCTGCACCGGAAGTCCGAATCTACTTAAAAAGACAGAATTCGACTCAGATTGAATTTTTAAAAATAATGCTCACAGCATGTTACGTAATATTAATTTCTTACTTGCTGATGTATGAAGCCTAATTATTTCTGACGATTTACATGAAATATTTTAATAGGTGACATACGTCAGTGTTGTGCGCGGATAGTATTTTGTGACTAAATGTTCCTTTTGCTAGAGAAAAGTGCTTCCATCTTAAGTAACAGTTGTGTAAAATCTGATAAATGATATGCAATTCAGTCCCACTCACACGACTTTAGACAACATTTCTACACAACGTCAAGTGGAGATTTCTTTACCGGAGTGACAAATATTAACCGGGATAATCATTTTTGAGATCAAACGAATTGTTACGCTGCCAATAGGTAAGTGGTTTTATATATTTTTTGATCTGCCTGAAACATCATTTATAAGTAATTAAAGTCACGAAATACTATAAACCCATTCCGCCACACTGCACAGTCCTCAAATTATCAACTACATCGGTGAGAGGCATTCGACATTTATACATGGTACCAGCTGAAGCATGACTGATCACACACTCTGCATACCTTAGACGTGCACTGGTATAACACACCCGATTGTCTCCAGCCTCTTCTCCTACGACGATCTTCGGTCTAGTGAACCTGATGCCAATCAGCCAAGTTCCACATCAGATGTTTCCTCGCTGAACTTTTTCGTGCACTGCGGCGTGATGAGGGAGGCTTCTACTGTTGTTCTTAATGGATCCCTAGTGGCCAAACTGGCCGTGTGGAGACGTTCTGTACTCGGTAATCTTTTCGGGTTTGCTGCCAGATCCTAAAATGAACATTACTCGATATTTGTGCTATTCACTGGGAAAACTGATGCCAGAGCTGGAAACCGCGATACCATCTGGCACACCATAAGTGGCTTCCTTAGGACTCTTGCAACCATAGCGTATGCTATTTTCGATGCAGATACTCTAACACAGGAAGTAGCATACTTGGCGTCTGCGTTTAAAGGAAATGAGTACGCCATCTAGAAGAATCGTTGGGTTAGGGTGTTTGGACCAACCCTGGAGATGCATGAAAAGGAGCGTATATCTGTGGCCATTATTCTGTATGCTGGGGGTGTATCAGTTAAGATTGGAAGAATTATGAGGACATTTGACATCAAGCTTGTGTTCATCCACCTGCCAATATTAGGGCGCTAATCGGTTCTGTCAAGGATGATTTGGCTCTTAGGAAGCCTGGCATTTACTAACTTCTGTGGCAATATGGAAAGGCTTACATCAGCCAGCCACTTTGAACAGTTCAGGTGCGTGGAACACCGTCATCACTGGAGGCTACAACAGCCTGAAAAATCGGCGGCAGCGGAGCATTGTTCAAATGAGGGAAAAGGAACAACGTTTGGCGGGATCCTGATAGTTAACGTTATGTCCGATTTTTAGGGGAGTGTTCATAATGAGGCAATCGAAATTAAGTTGGTAGAGAACTTGACTGATGGAGGCAAAGGTTTTCCTCTTAACAAAACGTGGAACCCTTAATATCTCCAAACACAACAAGCTTTAGTGCGACCTGCTCGAGTATTTGAGTATGATCTCAGAGTGCGGTACCTCGTTGGCACTGGTGGCGACTACGGTCGACGCCACAAACCCAGTCTTGGGGGCAGCACCTGTGGTGGGCGGCACATACGCAGAGTACCGTATGGAGGCCTACAAAGGACGACGGTTTCTAGACCTGATACCAGTTCTCTGCGTCTCTCCTGAAGATGGATCGCTGAAGTAGCAAACTGAGCCGTGGTAAAATTTGCTGTTTTGAAGAGCACGCCACAGCACAGTGTGTGAAGTAGTCACCCTCTGTTGCTGGCGGTGGCGCCACTTTGGCAATCGCAGCTTTGGTGGCTCCCTCTGCTAGGAAAGGGGTAAAGTTGCTTGTTCACGTGCATTTAAGGGGCGCTATGAGCTCGCCAGTGGATCCTCTACACCTCCCATAAACTCGATCCTCCTCTCCCGCTGGTCTCTCCCATTCTCTCCCGCCCCCGTCTGCTGCCGCACCTGTACTTCCACGTCCCACCTGCTGGAGAGCACCCTCTCCCAAGGTGGCTTCCGCCAGCTCCCTCTCACTGATGATGCCCTCGTCCCCTCCATCTACCCCTCCTACCAACTTTGATCCTCCCTCCCTCTTCCTGTGTTTGTTCCTTTGGGCACCCTCTCTCCCTTCTCTCCCCCTTCCCCCCTCCCTCCTCCCTTTCTCCCCACTCCTCCCCTACCCCCGTACTTCCATTCCTCCTCCCATCTCCTCTGCCATTGGCATCTTTGCTCTCCCCTCTCCCTCCCACTCCCCCTTCTTCCCCTCTTGGCAGGTCCCCGGACTCGCACACGTTACGTGGAAATTCGCGCGCCGTAGATCATCGCCATCCGTGTCTCATGTGTGTGCCATCGTGTTTGTGTTTAGTGTTCGCCATCACGCTCCAACGTTCACCTGTGCCGTCGAAATCATCAGTGTTTGTGCGCCGTGCCGACAGTTCTTCGTGTCTTTCTCGCCGAGTGTGAACGGCTTCATGTTTTTTGTATTCTGTGTCTACTGTCTTTTGCCCGCCAGTTTGTGCAATCTCTTATGTGTCTTCTTGATGTTTTCTCATTTTTAACTCTGAGGCTTAAGAGCAGCGTACGATGCTGCTGCCAGCCTACCTGATGTGCAAGTGTTGAAATAACAATAAAGGGGAAAAAAACTCGCCAGTGGGTCAGTCTGGGTGAGTCCAGAGTCGGTCTGGGGTCAGTCTCTCGTCCCCAGTTTGCTAGTCTGTCTCTCGCCCGAATTTGTGGCGCAGTGAGAGAACTCAACGAGTGGTCGCCCTGTTGGGGGCTTAGTTCCTGCATCTGAGTCTGTGCGTTAGGCAGTCAGTCTGCTCGAGTTGCTCAGGCAACGGTCATTGGTGGTTGGATCGATCGGTTGGTCGGTCGCGCACTGAGACACAAGATGACTTGTCCGTCTTGAGCGTCGGCGCATGTGAGGTCACCACGTGAGTCCAGTGGGCCGCGCCGTATAGAGAGGGGTAGTGGCTTCGCCGCCGACACGAGAGCAACAGGAGTCAACCCACGACATCGGTCTGACCGGTGCGAGCTGCGACGTCGTGAGACGGGAGATCGGCGCGCCTTCCTGCGTCCGTTGAAGCGGCTGGCACCGGGCGGTTCGGGAGAGCGTTTTGGGGGTGCTGCGCCAGGTCTTCTCCAGAAATCGCAGTTGATTAGAAGTTAAGTGATTGGAGATATGTTGTTTCATTTACTTGTTAAATTCTACTTATTTTGTTGGTGAGGTCACCAGCCGCTTTGTTTTGGGATCGTCTCACTGTTCTTCTCCGTTTGCCCACCCACGGGAAGGTGGTTACTTATGAACTGGGTGGTCCGTTTTTCCCTTGTGGAGTTGTTCGGTAATCTCCCTATCAATCTGCCTCTGTCATGTTTGTCGGATTCGGTGTGTTAACGAATTTATTGCTTGAAGTGTAATGGCCTAATTCCTGAAATATGTTTTTATCTTGCCTATCATCTTGAGAGGCGGTATATGTGTACTGTAGAACATGTTTGGCCAATCTTGTATAATTTTATGTAAGATTGCATTTCATGGGCTTTTATTTAAATTGTCATTTTAGTATATAAAGTTGCCACCCTTCCACTGTAAGACTTTTCTTAGAAGTTAAAATCAAGTTGCACCTTCAGTGGCAAGTTAATCTTTTAATGTTAGTGTTTTGTATCACTTCCATCCCTCCTATGGGGTACATAGTTTGTGTGCTTGTCTGAATTGTTAAAACTTTTACTTTAAGGTAATCCGGCGTGTTGCAGATTTGCACCTGTGTAGTCTTTCAGAGGTTGTTGTGAGCGGTCGTGACTACGGCCGAGTCAAAAGGGAGCGGCAAGGTTCTCAGCCCAAAAGCTCGTACACTCAAAAATTTGTTTCTTTCTGCCTCTGAATAAATTGTAACTTGATATTTAGAGGGAGCTTTCTGCTTATAATTTTAAATCTGTTTCTTAAAAAAAACTTTTAGGAATAAAATTCCCATTTGTTAAAAGCAATTTCATTGTGATTTCATCAGTTACTCCCTGGCAACTACTTCCGCGCTCACGTAGTGTGATTAAATGTGTTAATGTTCTGGATGAATCGCTTGTAAATAAAGTAAATTCTTAAGAAAAAGTTTTGAAAGCAAATTCACGGTTCACAAACCATGTTGATTTTAGGATATAATAGTAAACCCTAGGAGACAGCCACGAATTATTACGCTGGGAGAGGCTACACAGTCGCACATTGTGTGCTATTTCAGTCAACACAACCCTCCCAGTTGGCTCCAGAAAGGCAGTGCACAGTTCCGCTACATTTACCTCAGGGTATTATAACGGTAGCATGGCGGTGTAAGTGCTGTTCTGTCACCTTAAGACATACATAACGACATTATGTAGACCTAGTAAATGTTCTAGTCCTGTCTAAAGGCCGCTTACAACACTCACTCCTGCAATTACGTTTAGTACTTCAGATGTTATTCTAGCTTCGGTAATTGAAGCACTTAAACACAACTATCTCCATAACAACCGCTAGTGACCTCAGATGCCGCGTGATGTATAAAGCTCGAACAAATTCGAAGTTATCGTATAGTCTTGGTTGCAACTTTTCTTTTTCGTCAAACTACTTCTTGCGAGTGATAATAATACTGAAAAACACGGTCGCCAGCCAATATGACGAATCGATTGACGTTATTCAACAAATTTGGTCTTTACTATATTTTGGTTCTTTTTAAACTTTTTCTCTTTTAATAATTTCTATCACTGAAAGAACAGGCTAATGGACGTAGATAGCTGAATAATGACTGCTTTCAGATTAGGTCACACGCACACAATTAGAAAGTTTTGGTCCATGAAAACAACGCCGGAACGACAATAATGCCTACTTACGTTTCTGAAGGTAAGATCAGCAACACTGCCTCTTAAAACATGTATTATACACAAACAATATTTTACGATACTTTTATTAGTATCGATATGATTGCCAAAGGTTTTTTATACTTAGCTTTTCTCAGTTTTATTGAAATAGTTACTTTGCGTAATTTCTTGGACAGAAGGGCCCAATAACCAAGTTCACACACTAGGTAGAATTGTTATTTACTTTACTTACTTTCAAGGCAATCTACAATTTTCCACATTTACTTTAGTTGTTGCACTTGAGTGATAAATTAAATTTACTTTGCAGGAAAAGACTCAGTTGCACCATAATGTTTCACACCAATGGACTCTCGGTTTCATTCTCTTTAGTATAGGGAAGGAACCCTACTTGAAACACTTTAGGTTAAATGAGTAGTTTTGCGTAAAAAGAACGATTAAATGGTTATTGAACAAAATACGCAAAAACTTGTCAACGCAGCTCGTATGCAGAGCTATGGACGGTTAACTTCAGTAGTGTTGTGCGCACAGTTGCTGGAGATTTGGGTGCTTTGAAGGTACGTACCATTTTGCAGCGACGGAGATTATTTCTTGCCTTCGTGGCGTCGAATTATGCGACTTATACCATCGCAAATATGAATTTGGCTTTCCTGGAGATCTGCATCAGTCTAAGTAACGGATGCCTTCGACCATTTCACACCCAGGAATTAACACTCGTTGCAGAGGTAATTTTATATCTCCTCTAAAGTGGTGCAAACTTGTACCTTAGCACTTCCCCTTCACTCACAGCTATTAAGAAGTTAAACTTAAGCTTTGTTTAAACATTACTGCGGAGTACAGCGCGCATCAGCTTTCGTCACATGCCTCAACAGTGTTTTGCGCTTGTCTGACTAACTCCACTTCTCCCCTCTCCTATTTGCTTCCGTTGGCAGCAAAAAATCTCCACCTTTTCCGACGTTCCAGAACATCATTAAATCCCTACTGGTTTTCACCTATATTTAACTTTAGCCTTGAGCTGGTGCTGCCTTCACTTTACAACAATAATACATAGTTAAACAAAAGATACTTATTGTTACTTACATAACATTATAAACATTTGTTAATTACATATAAACATTAAACTTCACACCGTCAAAGAATATTGTCTTCTGCAGACCTCTTATACACTGCATACTGTACAAATCTCATTCTTTGCTTCATTAGTGCAAAGTCTCTGGACTCTAAAAAGGTCGATGTTGTTGTTGTTGTTGCCTTCAGTCCTGAGACTGGTTTGATGCAGCTCTCCATGCTACTCTATCCTGTGCAAGCTGCTTCATCTCCCAGTACCTACTGCAACCTACATCCTTCTGAATCTGCTTAGTGTACTCATCTCTCGGTCTCCCTCTACGATTTTGACCCTCCACGCTGCCCTCCAACGCTAAATTTGTGATCCCTTGATGCCTCAAAACATGTCCTACCAACCGATCCCTTCTCGTAGTCAAGTTGTACCACAAACTTCTCTTCTCCCCAATCCTATTCAATACCTCCACATTAGTTACGTGATCTATCCACCTTGTCTTCAGTATTCTTCTGTAGCACCACATTTCGAAAGCTTCTATTCCCTTCTTGTCCAAACTAGTTATCGTCCATGTTTCACTTCCATACATGGCTACACTCCAAACAAATACTTTCAGAAATGACTTCCTGATACATAAATCTATATTCGATGTTAACAAATTTCTCTTCTTCAGAAACGCTTTCCTTCCCATTGCCAGTCTACATTTTATATCCTCTCTACTTCGACCATCATCGGTTATTTTACTTCCTAAATAGCAAATCTCCTTTACTACTTGAAGTGTCTCATTTCCTAATGTAATTCCCTCAGCATCACCCGATTTAATTTGACTACATTCCATTATCCTCGTTTTGCTTTTGTTGATGTTCATCTTATATCCTCCTTTCAAGACACTGTCCATTCCGTTCAACTGCTCTTCCAAGTCCTTTTCCGTCTCTGACAGAATTACAATGTCATCGGCGAACCTCAAAGTTTTTACTTCGTCTCCATGAATTTTAATACATACTCCAAATTTTTCTTTTGTTTCCTTTACTGCTTGCTCAATATACAGATTGAATAACATCGGGGAGAGGCTACAACCCTGTCTCAATCCTTTCCCAACCACTGCTTCCGTTTCATGCCCCTCGACTCTTATAACTGCCATCTGGTTTCTGTACAAATTGTAAATAGCCTTTCGCTCCCTGTATTTTACCCCTACCACCTTTAGAATTTGAAAAAGAGTATTCCAGTCAACATTGTCAAAAGCTTTCTCTAAGTCTACAAATGCTAGAAACGTAGGTTTGCCTTTTCTTAATCTATCTTCTAAGATAAGTCGTAAGGTCAGTATTGCCTCACGTGTTCCAACATTTCGACGGAACCCAAACTGATCCTCCCCGAGATCCGCATCTACCAGTTTTTCCATTCGTCTGTAAAGAATTCGCGTTAATATTTTGCAGCTGTGACTTATTAAACTGATAGTTCGGTAATTTTCACATCTGTCAGCACCTGCCTTCTTTGGGATTGGAATTATTATATTCTTCTTAAAGTCTGAGGGTATTTCGCCTGTCTCATACATCTTGCTCACCAACTGGTAGAGTTTTGTCATGACTGGCTCTCCCAAGGCCGTCAGTAGTTCTAATGGAATGTTGTCTACTCCGGGGGCCTTGTTTCGACTCAGGTCTTTCAGTGCTCTGTCAAACTCTTCACGCAGTATCGTATCTCCCATTTCAACTTCATCTACATCCTCTTCCATTTCCATAATATTGTCCTCAAGTACATCACCCTTGTATAAACCTTCTATATACTCCTTCCACCTTTCTGCCTTCCCTTCTTTGCTTAGAACTGGGTTGCCATCTGAGCTCTTGATATTCATACACGTGGTTCTCTTTTCTCCAAAGGTCTCTTTAATTTTCCTGTAGGCAGTATCTATCTTACCCCTAGTGAGATAAGCTTCTACATCCTTACATTTGACCTCTAGCCATCCCTGTTTAGCCATTTTGCACTTCCAGTCGATCTCATTTTTGAGACGTTTGTATTCCTTTTTGCCTGCTTCATTTACTGCATTTTTATATTTTCTCCTTTCATCAATTAAATTCAATATTACTTGTGTTACACAAGGATTTCTAGCAGCCCTCATCTTTTTACCTACTTGATCCTCTGCTGCCCTCACTACTTCATCCCTCAGAACTACCCATTCTTCTTCTACTGTATTTCTTTCCCCTATTCCTGTCAATTGTTCCGTTATGCTCTCCCTGAAACTCTGTACAACCTCTGGTTCTTTCAGTTTATCCAGGTCCCATCTCCTTAATTTCCCACATTTTTGCAGTTTCTTCAGTTTTAATCTACAGGTCATAGCCAATAGATTGTGGTCCGAGTCCACATCTGCCCCTGGAAATGTCTTACAACTTAAAACCTGGTTCCTAAATCTCTGTCTTACCATTATATAATCTATTTGATACCTTTTAGTATCTCCAGGGTTCTTCCACGTTTACAACCTTCTTTCATGATTGCTAAACCAAGTGTTAGCTATGATTAAGTTGTGATCTGTGCAGAATTCTACTAGGCGGCTTCCTCTTTCATTTCTTAGCCCCAATCCATATTCACCTACTATGTTTCCTTCTCTCCCTTTTCCTACACTCGAATTCCAGTCACCCATTACTATTAAATTTTCGTCTCCCTTCACTATCTGAATAATTTCTTTTATTTCATCGTACATTTCTTCAATTTCTTCATCATCTGCAGAGCTAGTTGGCATATAAACTTGTACTACTGCAGTAGGTGTGGGCTTCGTATCTATCTTGGCCACAATAATGCGTTGACTATGCTGTTTGTAGTAGCTTACTCGCATTCCTATTTTCCTATTCATTATTAAACCTACTCCTGCATTACCCCTATTTGATTTTGTGTTTATAACCCTGTAGTCACCTGACCAGAAGTCTTGTTCCTCCTGCCACCGAACTTCACTAATTCCCACTATATCTAACTTTAACCTATCCATTTCCCTTTTTAAATTTTCTAACCTACCTGCCCGATTAAGGGATCTGACATTCCACGCTCCGATCCGTAGAACGCCAGTTTTCTTCCTCCTGATAACGACATCCTCCTGAGTAGTCCCCGCCCGGAGATCCAAATGGGGGACTATTTTACCTCCAGAATATTTTACCCAAGAGGATGCCATCATCATTTAATCATACAGTAAAGCTGCATGTCCTCGGGAAAAAATACGGCTGTAGTTTCCCCTTGCTTTCAGCCGTTCGCAGTACCAGCACAGCAAGGCTGGTTGGTTAATGTTGCAAGGCCAGATCAGTCAATCATCCAAACTGTTGCCCCTGAAACTATTGAAAAGGCTGCTGCCCCTCTTCAGGAACCACACGTTTGTCTGGCCTCTCAACAGATACCCCTCCGTTGTGGTTGCACCTACGGTACGGCCATCTGTATCGCTGAGGCACGCAAGCCTCCCCACCAACGGCAAGGCCCATGGTTCATGGGCGGAAAAAGGTCGATAATGTTACAATATGCACGAGTCAGTTCTTGAAGCAGACCTTCAGTGTTCTATTTCACACGATAGGGTTGCATGACCTAATGACGTCGCTGTGTTCTACGCCATTTAGGCGTTCCACATTGAGAATATAGGTTTACTTTTACCTCAGTTACACAAGTAACATTTGCTGTGGTTGAAATATTATTGAAAAAGAAGTTTCTGATAAAAAATACAAACTATGCAAGTCATGAGATCTTTTTTTAGACAGCTTGTTTCCAAAGGACGCCGAACTCTCATTAACACAATGTTAGCCAACACAGCACGAGCAGTGTGAACTCTAGATGGTTGGAACTAACCACGAATGCTTGTGTGCAGTACGTCTGAAATACCTGTCTAACTTTGCCTGTGTCTGCTTTATCAGCCTCTCAGAGTGGATGCACACTCAGAACCTCTCGTCACAGATAAAATACCTGTAATCTCACCATAAACGAAACAAAATGTCTCACTTACCTGGTACGGTAGTTTTGAACACCCAACTTCTCCAGTGAAGCTGTTCATCCATAGAAGAAGCTACCCCATGCAAAAAGGATATCCTGTTGTACAGGATGAGTCCAAACGGACTTTACTACTTTGGAAAAATACAGAAATTTACTGAGTTAACTTACAGAATCGGTAGAAGTGTCATTTTGTACCCAACAACCTCTAATTTCACATACAAGTGTCCAGTGTCATTTTGCTTTGATGTGAGTAACACTTCTGACGAAGCAAACATCTCACTGGTAATTAATATCTTCTCACACTCGTTGTAGAAAATCGGCTTTAACTTGTGCAATGGTAGCGTTGATTCGAATTTTCAGGTTGGCTAAATTGTTTGGTAAGAGAGAAAGATACACACGGTATTTAATGAAACCGCAGAGAAATAAATCCAGTTGTGTCAAGTCTGGGGACGAGGTGGACATGCGAGTGGCCCTTCACAAGCAATCCACTGACCTGAGAAGCGATTATTGAGGAAACATCGAACTCCCGTAAGGAAATGAGGTGATGCACCGTCTTGCTGGCAGTAAACCATCCCATCTCCGTCATCTTCATCGACCTGTGGAATTCAAAAGTTTTCAAGCAAATCCAGATACACAATGCTACAGTTTTCTCCATGAAGAATAAATGGCTGTACACATTCAATTTGTAATGACACAAAACTCAATAACTTCGGGGCTGTGACGAATGTGTTCCAGTGCTGCATGTGGATTTTCGTTGCCCCGTACTCTGCAGTTGTGACAGTTCGCTATGCCATTGATACGAAATGTTGATTCATCACTGAAGATTATCGTGTACAGGAATGTTTCGTTATCTCTCTATCTCATGCATTATTTCTGCCCAGAATTCCCCACGAACAACCGTATCTACATCACTAATGTGCTGTGCTGTTATAAATCCGCATGGCTTCAAGTGTAAACATCTACACAATAGTCGCCAAATGGTCTTTTGTGGAATGCCTGTCTCCGAGACGCACATCTTGTTGATTATTGTGAATGTGGGCAAAGCTCTCCCTAACTTGTTCTACATAATCATCAACATGCTTTTTTTTCCTTTATTGTTATTGCAACACCTAGACATTAGGTAGGCTGACAGCAGCATCTTACGCTGCTCTTCAACCTCAGAGTTAACAATGAGAAAACATAAAGAGGACACATAAGAGATCGAACAAAGTGGCAAGCAAAAAACAGTAGACACAGAATACAAAAAATACGAAGCCGTTCACACTCGACGAGAAACACACGAAAAACTGTCGGCACGGCTCACAAACACTCATGATTTCGACGGCACAGGTGAACGTTGGAGCGTGATGGCGAACACTAAACACAAACATGATGGCACACACACTAGAAACGGATGGCGATGATCTCTGGCACGCGAATGTCCACGTAATGTGTGCGTGTCTGAGGACCTGCCAAGAGGGGAAGAAGGGGGAGGGGGAGGGAGAGGGGAGAGGAAAGATACTAATGGCAGAGGAGACTGGTGGAGGAATGGAGGTATGGGGGTAGGGGAAGCCCAGGGAAGGACTGGGGAGAAAGGTAGGAGGGAGGGAGGGGGGAGATAAGGGAGATAGGGTGCCCAAAGGAACAAACACAGGAAGATGGAGGGTGGATCAAAGTTGATAGAAGGACTAGATGGGGGGGGGGGTAGGGCATCATCATGGAGGGGGAGCTGACAGAAGCCACCTTGGGAGAGGGTGTGGAGAGTGGAGAAATGGAGAGCAGGTGGGACATGGAAGTACAGGTGCGGCAGCGGATGGGGGCAGGAGAGGATGGTAGAGACCAGCGTGTGAGGAGAATAGAGTTTACGGGAGGTGTAGAGAATCTGTACCATTCGAGGAAAAGGAGGAGGTGGGGGAAGGGAATAAGGTCGTACAGGATCCGCATGGGGGAGGGGAGACAGATGCGATAGGCAAGGCAAAGAGCATTGCGTTCTAGGATCTGAAGGGATTTGTAAAAGGTAGGGGGAGCAGAGATCCAGGCAGGGTGGGTGTAGCAAAGGACAGGGCGAATGAGAGATTTATAGGTATGGAGGATGGTGGAGGGATCCAGACCCCAAGTACGGCCGGAAAGGAGCTTGATGAGACAGAGTCGGGAGTGTGCCTTGGCTTGAATCATTCGGAGGTGGGGGATCCAGGAGAGGCGACTTTCGAGCGTAACACCAAGGTACTTAAGGGTGGAGGTGAGGGCGATAGGATAGCCATAGATGGTGATGTAGAAATCGAGGAGGCGGAAGGAAGGGATGGTTTTGCCTACAATGATCGCCTGGGTTTTGAAAGGATTGACCTTCAGCAACCACTGGTTGCACCAAGCGGTGAACCGGTCAAGATGGAATTGGAGGATGTGTTGGGAGTGCTGGAGGGTGGGGGCAAGGGCAAGGAAGGCGATGTCATCAGCGTATTGGAGAAGGTGGATGGGGTGTGAAGGCGGCGGCATGTCCGCCGTATACAAGAGGTACAGAAGAGGGGAGAGGATGGAACCCTGGGGCACACCAGCGGAGGGGGGAACAAGGTGTTGGAATCCGTGTTGTGAATGGTGACGTAGGAAGGACGTTGGGAAAGAAAGGAGCCAATCAGACAGACGTAGTTAATAGGAAGGGCGAAGGTTTGGAGTTTGAAGAGGAGATTGGAATGCCACATGCGGTCATAGACTCATTGAAGGTCGAGGAAGAGGAAGATAGCAGAACAATGGGAATTAAGCTGTTTGGAGAGGAGATGAGTGAGGTGAAGGAGAAGGTCATCGGAAGAGAAGGATGTCCAAAAGCCACACTGGGTAACGGGAAGGAGGCAGTGCTGGCGGAGATTCTGGTGGATGCATCGGGTGAGGATGGATTCCAGGACCTTGCTGAAGACCGAGGTAAGGCTGATGGGACGGTAGGAAGAGACAGCGGATGGCGGTTTACCAGGTTTAAGGAACATTGGGATATGGGAGGTTTTCCACAGGTCAGGGTAGTAGCCGGTGGACAGGACTACATTGTAGAGCATGGCCAGGGTGGAGAGGAAAGAGGCAGGAGCATCAAGAAGGTGGCAATAGGTGACACGGTCATGACCAGGAGCGATGTTGCGTTTTGTGCGGAGCGTAGCGATGAGATCCTGTGTAGTGATAGGGGCATTGAGTTCTGTGTGTGCAATATTGTCCAAGTACTGGAAACCAGGTGCGAGGGGAGGAACAGAGGTGTCAGTTCGATCGCAGACATCTGGGAAGAGGGAGTAATCGAACTGGGGATCGTCAGGGATGGTAAAGACATCGGAGAGGTAGGAGGCAAAGTGATTGGCCTTACTAATGTTGTCAGGTAAGGGTTGGTTGTCATGAAGGAGAGGATAGTAGGGGGGGGGATTAGATCTGGTAAGGCGGCAGAAGGCTTACTAGTACTTGGACGAGTTGATAGGAATGGTAGTGTTTAAACGGGTGCATGTCTGTCGCCAGTACCGGCGTTTCTTAGCCGTGAGCAAGTTACGGTGGCGTCATAGTGTGTCCGGGTCACGCGTGCGGAGGAATGTACGGTAGAGACGGTGGAATTCACGGAGGAGGAGGAGGGCCTGTGGGGGTAAGGTAGGACAGTGGGCCTGGATGGCGACAGAAGGAACGTGGGCCTCCACGGCCTCAGACAAGGTCTGCTGGAAAAAGGAGGCGGCATGGGTAATATCATCAGGGTGGCAGTATGTGAAGGGCTGGCCATTGATCTGGGTGGATAGGGTATCCCGGTATGCATTCCAGTCAGCACAGGAATAATCATGGACGTACTTCGGGGGAGGGTCATGACGGGGGGCGGGGTGGGGGCGACGACCGTCTGAAATGGTGAGGTGGACAGGGAGATGGTCACAACCAATGGGGTCCAGGACATTCACCGTTATGTGGCCAAGGAAGTTAGGGGAGGAGAGCACGACATCAGAAGTGGATTCAGGGCGGGTGTGCTAGGGAATGGGGACAAGGTCGCCTTGCAGGGAGGAGAGGAACCGATGCCACCACTGTAACTGGGTGGTGAAACGACTATGAATATTGAGGTCAGTGGCGATCATGTAGGAGAAGAAGGTACGGTCAATGTGGTGATGGTAAGGCCAGAGAAGAAGAGACTAAGGATCAGGTGTTCTGTGGAGTCAGGAAGGAGAGGTTGGAGCTGAACTGGGATCTGGCGGTGGTGACCAATGGCAACTCCACAACGCGCTATCAGGAAGGGATTGTCAGAGTGGTGAAGGAGGTAGGGCGAGGTGTGAATGTTGTGGTAGGGCTGAAGAAAGGTTTCATTGAATAGGAAGGCATCCACACGGTGGGTGGTGAGGGTGTGCATGAAGAGGTTCTTGTTGGTGGGAAGGTAACGGCTGTTGTTGAACAGGATACAGTGCTGTCGCACCATGACAGGGATTTAGACAAGGGTGTCGAGACAGGAGAAGGTGAAATGGGCCTGGTTGTGGGAGTAGGTGGCATATATTTTAAGGTGGAAGACGGAATGGGTGGCGAGGGATATCTGCTGGAGGGTGTGAGGGCGCTGGAAAGGGTGGACATTCTGTAGAACGATGGTGAGGAACCTGATGATGTCCTCAGCGGTGGTGGGGGGAGGGGGACGAAGGGAATTACCAGGAGGGGTGGGGGCGTCCAGAGGGTGAACAGGGGTGGTGAGATCAGGAGTGGTCGGAGGGGATCAGGCTTAACATTTTTGGGAGTATGTGGGATGTGGGAGATTACAGGTATTACAGGAGGGAGGGGACTGAAGGTTAGGGCACTGATGGAGGAAATGTGTTTGCTTACAGTGCGGGCAGGTGGGGACCTCGCGGCACTCAGATGTTGTGTGTGTGTTGTAGCACAGACACCTCTGGCAGTGGAGTGGTTGAGGAGGAGAACGAGAGGGGTCGACTTTGTATCTATGGTTGAAGAGGAGGGCACCCTCCTTCAGGAGGCGGTCCATGGAGGGGGAGTCTTCCGAAAAAACCCGCATAAGGTGGGTGGGGCCGGGAGAGTTAAAAATGAGGCAGACCACCTGGACCTCCAACGAGGGATGCGCCTTGAGCTCCGCCAACACCTCCTCGGATTAAGCCGAGTGACACGGTGATGCAGAGGCTGTGGTTGGTGGGTAGGAGACAGGGAAGGAGCAGGGGTGAGGGAGGCGTTGGGGCCAAACCTTAGTGATGGGGATGTGGGAAAAGATGTCAGTATGAAGGGAGGGGCTTGGGGAGGAGATGAGAACGGAGTCTCTTCGGGGAGTGAGGAGGGAGATGGGGGTTCCAAGGAAGTGTTGGAGGAGGAGGAGGGAGAGGTTCTGGGCCTCGAGGAGGGAAGGATCGGGATAAGAGAGGAGGTATTTGTAGGAAGAGGGGGGGAGGAGGAGGAGGCAGAGGGAGCAGGGTCAGGCGGGGAGACATCCATGGCATCCTGGGGGGAGGGGAAGGAGGACAGGGTGGGGCCTTTTTGGGAGCTGAGGAGGTGGTAGTGCTACTAGGGTGTTTGAGGGTAACAGAGGGGTGGGTGGTGACATGCAGGACGGGAGCAACAGAGAGGTGGCGGGAAGTCGCAGGTCCCGGTGTGGACGCAGGAATTGGCGTCAGAGATGGCGATGGTGGAGGCGACGCCGACGGCGATGATGAAGATGACGGTAATGGCGAAGGTGAAGGTGAGAGCTGGGCATGGACAGTGGTCCGTCGGGCCACCACCCTAGAGGGAGCTGCGGTGACAGGCTGGGGAAGTGGGGGGAAAGGATCAGAGGTGGAGGTGCGGGACGAAGAAGCGGGGGAGGGGGCAACGAAGAGCAAGGGCGAAGGGAGAGTGAGAAGAGGAGGGATGGAAGGTGGGGGGGGGGGGTGACTGGGCACACCATGTAATGGTGGTGGTGGAGGCAGTTGGGGAAGTATAAACTATAGCGGTGGTGGTGGTAGTTGTAGTGGTGGTGGGGGCTGACATGATGACAAGTAGGAACTAACAGAGGAAAACAGGGGACGGACGAAGACGGACGACAACTGCGGCCAAAGTCACACGCTGCTGTCGGGAGGCGACTGCTAGCAGGAATGCTGGCTGGCTGGCAGGAACGCCGCAGCTGCTGCTGCCGCGGACCGGACCGCCGCTGCCACTGCTGCTGCTGCTGGCTGGCTGGCACCTGCAAACCTAACGCTTCGATTAGTGACAGAAATCACGAATCGAAGGGCGGTACTCGTTGCGAGGTGCCGTCGGAGATGCATCAACATGCGGGCGAGATGGCGATTTATGATTTTGCAGTGAACAACCCATCTCAATAAAGTTCTTGTGGCAAGAGTAAATTGTAGACCTGCTTAGAGGTTTTTTGGTGTATTTGGTGCCAAATTTACTCCGAACATCTGTTGAAGAGTTCGTTTCATGATACAGAAACACACAGCGAGTACACTCCGCACCTGTGAATGTAGCTATTTCAAATGAGCACTACACTGGCACTCCTGACGGAGTAATTGGGTACTGATGCACGACTTGAATCAAACTTGAAGTTGTTTGGTACAGAATGACACATCTACCGATTCTGTAAGTTACCTCAATAAATTTGTACATCATTCGAAAGTTATAAAGTCCTTTTTGACTCACCGTGTATTTAAGAAAAATCTGAAGTGCTTCTGTTCATTAACTTCACAATTCTTCCCCAAAAAACTCACAAGCTTGGCCGTTTCTCTCTGTCTAACTGTGAAGTAAATGCTCAAATCTCGCAAATACCCTGTCCTCTTTTCATTTCTCAGTCGAGCAACTGTTTCTGCTTCCCCTGCGCTAATTTAGATTTGCCACATTTTTCTTTCTACTTCTCTTCTCTTCTTTTCTCTTCTCTTCTTTCTCTCGTCTTCTCCTACAGATAAGTCTACCTGACTATACTTTATCTTAATTACTTTACATTGTGCAAAATAATTCAACTGTGATTTTTGTTCTAAAGCTATTTCTGTTTTCACTATCTATATTATAGATATTTCTATGTGATGGATTCCACTTTAGATATAAGAGGTCTCATGCAAGTAACATATGCATCATGATAAATGTAATGTAAAATATGAAGAACACGTGGTTAACAGAGGCCTTGCAACCATTTGCTTCGGTCTTAACCTATTCATCTTCACCTACATTCATACTTTGCAGGTCACCTTGCGGTGTGTGGTGGAGGGTAGGTCTGGTAAAATTATTTCTTTTCTCCCTTCCGTTTACCATTCGTGAATGGAGCATGGGAAGAACGACTATCGATAAATTTCTGTATGAGCCCGAATTTATCTGATTTCCTCGTTGTGGCCATTTCGTAATAGATATGTGGGAGTGAGTAATATGTTGCCCAACTCTTCTTGGATGATTGCAGGTACTAGTAGATGGGAACAATGGCAGGAGGGTGTCCAAAATGAGGAAATCAAAGAAAAACTGGGAATGAATTCTATAGATGTAGCAGTCAGGGCGAACAGGCTTAGATGGTGGGGTCATGTTACACGCATGGGAGAAGCAAGGTTACCCAAGAGACTCATGGGTTCAGCAGTAGAGGGTAGGAGGAGTCGGGGCAGACCAAGGAGAAGGTATCTGGATTCGGTTAAGAATGATTTTGAAGTAATAGGCTTAACACCAGAAGAGGCACCAATGTTAGCACTGAATAGGGGATCATGGAGGAATTTTATAAGGGGGACTATGCTCCAGACTGAACGCTGAAAGGCATAATCAGTCTTAAATGATGATGATGATGACTCTTCTTGGAAAGCACGCTCTCGAAATTTCAGTGGTAAACCTCTCCATGATACACAACACTTCTCTTTGTCTGGGAAAGCGGTTTGTTGAACATCCCCATAGTGCACTCGTGCCTACTGAACGAAGCCATTACTAGACGCACGTCAAAATCCCGAAATGGTTGGTGTGCCGTGCCCACAATGCTCCAACTGTTCTCAGTTGGGGACAGATCCGACCACCTTTCTGGCCAAGGTAGGGTTTGGCAAGCACGAAGACATACAGCGCGGACGAGCATTATCTTGCTGAAACGTAAACCCAGGTTGGCATGTCATGAAGGGGAGCAAAACGGGGCGCAGAATATCGTCGACGTATTGTTGTGCTGTAGGCGTCCTGTGGCTCAAATGGTTGAAATGGCTTTGAGCACTATGGAACTTAACTTCTGAGGACATCAGTCCCCTAGAACTTGGAACTACTTAAACCTAACTAACCTAAGGACAACACACTCAGCCATGCTCGAGGCAGGATTCGAACCTGCGACCGTAGCGGTCGCGCGGTTCCAGACTGCAGCGCCTAGAACCGCTTGGGCACTCCGGCCGGCTGGGCGTCCTGTGGATGACAATCAAAAGTCCTGCTATGAAATGAAATGGCATTCCTGGTTTTGCGCCCCACAGCGAGCAACAGGAAGGTTGGTATCCCAAAGCTGTCTGGGGCGTCTCCAGACACGTATTCGGCCTGGAATCTGATTGACTAGTTAGAATTGTCTTCAATGATGAGTTTCTCTTCGAAATGAACTCCGATTGAATTGTGTCCTTTGCCACGGCTCCTGTTTTTTTTTCCCCTTGGTTTTACTCCTGTTTGGAGTTTCCGCGCTTTCCTAGAGGGCGTTGCGGAGCCTCCGCGAGCGCGCTGCTAGCGCGCCCGCTGTGTGCCGTGCCGGGGGCTGCGAGGCAGTGGAGACGAGTGTTTGGCCTGGACGACCGTTCTGCAGCGGCACGCTGGCTCCCTCTATACTAAGTCTGGATGGGCCCAAAAACCCGGGGCGTGAGGACACGCGAGGCCGTAAACCTGTGGACAACGTTTGGTTTCCGTTCATGGGCTGGGGAAGCTGTGAAGTCCGTCTGCGGCTGCTAATAACCTCCAGAAGGTGGTGTCGTCACTGAAAGTAAGATTTTGTAAGATTTTTCATCTAGTCAGTGCAACGGTTGTCGTCTGGCGGGCCAGTCTCCTAGTGTTGTGGTAGCTATTAATAACTGTGTGGCAACGTTTCTCTGTTTTGAGTTTGTGATCGGAAATTGCCTTGCGTGTGTGTTACTGCCTACTTGCATGATCGTCCATTTGAACGCCATGCTGACTTACTTAAGGCGCGCGTCGTAAAGAAAAGTATTTTTTTTCTGTGGACCTTCTGCAAGCCGTTGTTTTGCCATGGACGGCGTAGGTCACTGTTTGGATAAGCACGTTGTAAAATGTTTAAATAACCTTGTCTGGCGGAGAGATAGAGTGAACTGTAGCCAATTAATTTTATGGATGTCTGAAATGCGAGATTATGTTAATGTTCGCTAATATCTGTTGTATTTTTAGTACGTAAGCATATTTAACTTTAGTCGCTGTTATCGTGTACATATTTTGGTGTTAAAGAGTTTGGTCCCCGTGTCATTTATGTGCTCTATTTAGTTATATTTAAGGTAGTGCCAGAGTTTCTATTTGGTAATCCTCCTAGCCACGACTGATGTCGGTTGCTCGGTCTGTCTGCAGTACCGAATTCCCGTATTGATACTGCGGCGTTAGTTCTGCTGGAATCTCATTTGCACAAGTTATCAATTCTTTTGAGCACAAATAAAGCTACCTTTGCCTCTGTAATTTTCGTCCGCCGGCCAGCAAGCTTTGGGTAATAATTAAAAATCGCCAACTGGTCTTCGTCCAGCTTAGTGGCTCGTGTTAGATGAGTTCCCTTTCCAATACGGGTGAATGTTTCCTGATCTGGCCGAGCGGTTCTAGGCGCTTCAGCCTGTAACCGCGTGACCGCTACGGTCGCAGGTTCGAATCCTGCCTCGGGCATAGATGTGTGTGACGTTCTTAGGTTTAAGTAGTTCTAAGTTCTAGGGGACTGATGACCTCAGATGTTATGTCCCATAGTGCTCAGAAATGTTTTCTCCTCCTGGTGGAGCCATCTTCTTTCCCGAGCCACGCTGGGGTAAGAGTTGCCCGAGCGCTTATTGCCGCTCCGTGTTCCAGGAGAATGAAGTGAGAGGTTAATTATCTACTCCATCGTTATACCCACGAAAGGCGAATTAGAGTAGTTCTGGATAATCTAAGGATTGTACACTATTCAGATAGTTCTAGGTTTGACGAAATTGCTGTTTGGTAAAATTTAGCCCTCTGTGTCGGTAGTCTGGCGTATTCGACGACCCAACATTGTTATAGAACTGAAAGATTTGGTTTCGATGCATTTGCTAAGACGTGACATTTATTTGCTGATGATGTTAATTGCTTTAGAAGAATTTTCTTTAATCTGTGGTTAATTCTTAATGGTTGATCATCCTTAACGGTATAACACTTAATTTGCGTCTGATTGTCCCATATGCCACCTACCGACTTCATTCAGAGACTGAAAAGGTGATCCTTGCTCTAGTTCTATGGGACTTTATTAACCGTTGATCCTTATCGTTTATGGTCTTAAATACACTACTGGCCATTAAAATTGCTTCACCATGAAGAAATGCAGATGACAAACGGGTATTCATTGGACAAATCTTTATATATATATATATATATATATATATATATATATATATATATATATATATATATATATATATAATTCTACTGTACGTGTGTATGTCACTGAACTACTTCTAAATGGCTGGGCCGATTTGAATGAATTTTTGTGAATGCATTCAAGTGGGGGCCTGGAAAATTTACATTCTTAAATCAGCACGGTAGGTGACGTTGCATTTTTGTGTGCAGTATTGAGCGTATTATATTCAGATATAAGTTACGTGCGTAGGATTTCGTTTAATTTTCGACATTTTAATTTGAGTGTATTATATTATGTGCGTTTCGTTATTTTGATATTTTCATTTTTTTTTACAGTGTCTTTTGATATTTCAGGTGTCGCACTTCAATGAATATTAAGTGTATTATATCCACATACACTCCTGGAAATTGAAATAAGAACACCGTGAATTCATTGTCCCAGGAAGGGGAAACTTTATTGACACATTCCTGGGGTCAGATACATCACATGATCACACTGACAGAACCACAGGCACATAGACACAGGCAACAGAGCATGCACAATGTCGGCACTAGTACAGTGTATATCCACCTTTGGCAGCAATGCAGGCTGCTATTCTCCCATGGAGACGATCGTAGAGATGCTGGATGTAGTCCTGTGGAACGGCTTGCCATGCCATTTCCACCTGGCGCCTCAGTTGGACCAGCGTTCGTGCTGGACGTCCAGACCGCGTGAGACGACGCTTCATCCAGTCCCAAACATGCTCAATGGGGGACAGATCCGGAGATCTTGCTGGCCAGGGTAGTTGACTTTCACCTTCTAGAGCACGTTGGGTGGCACAGGATACATGCGGACGTGCATTGTCCTGTTGGAACAGCAAGTTCCCTTGCCGGTCTAGGAATGGTAGAACGATGGGTTCGATGACGGTTTGGATGTACTGTGCACTATTCAGTGTCCCCTCGACGATCACCAGAGGTGTACGGCCAGTGTAGGAGATCGCTCCCCACACCATGATGCCGGGTGTTGGCCCTGTGTGCCTCGGTCGTATGCAGTCCTGATTGTGGCGCTCACCTGCACGGCGCCAAACACGCATACGACCATCATTGGCACCAAGGCACAAGCGACTCTCATCGCTGAAGACGACACGTCTCCATTCGTCCCTCCATTCACGCCTGTCGCGACACCACTGAAGGCGGGCTGCACGATGTTGGGGCGTGAGCGGAAGACGGCCTAACGGTGTGCGGGACCGTAGCCCAGCTTCATGGAGACGGTTGCGAATGGTCCTCGCCGATACCCCAGGAGCAAAAGTGTCCCTAATTTGCTGGGAAGTGGCGGTGCGGTCCCCTACGGCACTGCGTAGGATCCTACGGTCTTGGCGTGCATCCGTGCGTCGCTGCGGTCCGGTCCCAGGTCGACGGGCACGTGCACCTTCCGCCGACCACTGGCGACAACATCGATGTACTGTGGAGACCTCAAGCCCCACGTGTTGAGCAATTCGGCGGTACGTCCACCCGGCCTCCCGCATGCCCACCATACGCCGTCGCTCAAAGTACGTCAACTGCACATACGGTTCACGTCCACGCTGTCGCGGCATGCTACCAGTGTTAAAGACTGCGATGGAGCTCCGTATGCCACGGCAAACTGGCTGACACTGACGGCGGCGGTGCACAAATGCTGCGCAGCTAGCGCCATTCGACGGCCAAAACTGCGGTTCCTGGTGTGTCCGCTGTACCGTGCGTGTGATCATTGCTTGTACAGCCCTCTCGCAGTGTCCGGAGCAAGTATGGTGGGTCTGACACACCGGTGTCAATGTGTTCTTTTTTCCATTTCCAGGGGTGTATAAGTTACGTACATAAAACAATGCCATGTCTTCGTGGACGAGGAGGAAATATTGGTCGACGGACTCGGAATTCACAATTAGTCCAGAGCCGTCGGTTAAATAGATCGGCAGAAGATCAATTGACGGACAATGAAAATTTAAGAAACCAGGCTGCAATCAGACTTGCTAATGAAAGTCAAGAGCAACGCAACGAACGCCTTCGAGCTAATACATTGAGACAAAGACTGGCTCGTCAACGAGTCACCGACACATTCAGAACACTTGAACAACAGCGTTTGCAAGTGTATCGCGCATTGACACGTGCATCACTTCTTCGCCTTGCGTTTGAATATGAGTCGGACGTCGAATATTCGTCACATTCACAAATTGTAATCGGTGCTATGAACAAACAATGCCAACACTGTCATGCACTCAGATACGAAGGTGAATCGGCCAGTTTCTGCTGCGCGTCTGGAAAAGTTGTATTGCCACCACTGAATTCGCGGCCGGAACCATTCAATTCATGCTTTCAAGTGAGATCATTTGGAGCAACAATAATCGTTCAGAATGAGGATGGTCGCAATTTTCACTCAATGTTTAAGATACAGGATCGAGTGAATCATCAAATTCGTTCTTTAATGCCGATGCCTGATACCGATTCAAAATTTCTGCAAATCTACTTCATGGGTGATGAGGAGCAGCAAATAAATGCACGCTGCCAGCACAATATCGAGCAGATGGAGGAGCGAGAAATTGTGGGTATTTTAGAACCGTTTTTACATAATCACAACCTGATGGTCCAGTTGTTCAATGCCGTTTCAAACAGACTGCAAAACGACAACGATACAGCAGACAAAGTACCATCTGGGCAGCACGCGGGCCGATATAATGCACCGACCATTAATGAAGTTGCAGTTGCTATGGTTGGCGACGCATTTGAACGTCGAGATATACGAATCCAATGCAGAGATAACACAGTGCATACGATTGAAGACAGTCATCGCTCTTCCGACGCTTTGCAATACCTATTCATATTTTGGGAAGAAGGAGAAGATGGGTGCGACATGTGATAACATTTTCACGCAATTTGGGTGCATAAATCCTGAGAAGTCAGTACCCAGAACAACCACCTCTGGCCGTAATAACGGCCTTGATACGCCTGGGCATTGAGTCAAACAGAGCTTGGATGGCGTGTACAGGTACAGCTGCCCATGCAGCTTCAACACGATACCACAATTCATCAACGGTAGTGACTGGTGTATTGTGACGAGCCACTTCCTCGGCCACCATTGACTAGACCTTTTCAATTGGTGAGAGATCTAGAGAATATGTTGGCCAGGGCAGCAGTCGAACATTTTCTGTATCCAGAAAGGCCCATACAGGACCTGCAACATGCTGTCGTGCATTATCCTGCTGAAATGTAGGGTTTCGCAGGGATCGAATGAAGGGTAGAGCCACAGGTCGTCACACATCTGAAATGGAACGTCCACTGTCCAAAGTGTCGTCAATGCGAACAAGAGGTGACCGAGACGTGTAACCAATGGCATCCCATACCATCACGCCGGGTGATACGCCAGTATGGCGATGACGAATACACGCTTCCGATGTGCATTCACCGTGATGTCGCCAAACACGGATGCGATCTTCATAATGCTGTAAACAGAACCTGGATTCATCCGAAAAATGACGTTTTGACATTCGTGCAGCCAGGTTCGTCGATGAGTACACCATCGCAGGCGCTCCTGTCTGTGATGCAGTGTCAAGGGTAACCGCAGACATGGTCTCTGAGCTCATAGTCCATGCTGCTGCAAACGTCGTCGAGCTGGTCGTGCAGATGGTTGTCTTGCAAACGTCCCCATCTGTTGACTCAGGGATCGAGACGTGGCTGCACGATCCGTTACAGCCATGCGGATAAGATGCCTGTCATCTCGACTGCTAGTGATACGAGGCCGTTGGGATCCAGCACGGCGTTCCGTATTACCCTCCTGAACCCACAGATTCCATATTCTGCTAACAGTCATTGGATCTCGACCAACGCGAGCAGCAGTGTCGCGATACGATCAACCGCAATCGCCATAGGCTACAATCCGACGTTTATCAAAGTCGGAAATATTATGGTACGCATCTCTCCTTCTTACACGGGGCATCACAAAAACGTTTCACCAGGCAACGCCGGTCAACTACTGTTTGTGTATGAGAAATCGGTTGGAAACTTTCCTCATGTCAGCACGTTTTAGGCGTCGCCACCTGCGCCAACCTTATGTGAATGCTCTGTTAAGTTAATCATTTACATATGACAGCATCTTCTTGCTATCGGTTAAAATTCGCGTCTGTAGCACGTCATCTTCGTGGTGTAGCAATTTTAATGGCCAGTAGTGTATATGTTTGTTTAAAGGAGTAATCATAGGTTTCTATTGTTTATTACGTAATTCTTAAGTTATATACCAAATACAACGAGTGCAAATATTCTCTCATTGTTCCTCTTGCGTATTCTGTGGTTTGCACTGAAGTGTGTGACAATAAATGCAAAATCTAAAGTGAGGCCTTGGGACGAATTAATCCTTTCCCTTATCATTACGTTTAAAGATAACTGATTGTTTGTCGCCTGTTTTTGAAACTGGTTGGGACAACAATTTATTGATTGATCTCGTAGAAAGGGTATATCAGATTACGAGCGATAAATACTGAGCGTGTAAGGGCCACAGGCAAATCGGCGAAAGCAGTCTGTCTCTTACAATGATACGTCACTTGGGTGTGCTGCGGAAGGCCGGCAGTGCTGTGTTACCGTTACATTGTGCTACGCGCAACAGTCGGCGTTGTTGATGAGCATGTGTGCTCAGGGCCGGCCAGTGAGTGTGTGGGACTCCCCGAGCTAAATATTGTGCCAGCTGCTGCCACTGGTGCGGTAACGTCGTGGCCCCGTTTACTGTGGGCGTTTGTTCAGCCGTGTCCCCTGGAACCACTTGTTTTGAATACACTGCTGGCTGCTCCATAACACGCCTTGGTAAAATATACTCTACTGATTATGTGACGATCCCGTGTGAGGTTACATCAATAATGTCTGTTAGCAATGGAAGTACAGGGTCTATGGTACATCTACATATGACGAGGCTGTCCTTCATATGAAGCCACTTAACTGTTTACAGTCCAATGTGTTTTATTTTCACATATACCGGGTGTTCAAAAAGTCATTATAAATTTGAAAACTTAATAAACCACGGAATAATGTAGATAGAGAGGTAAAAATTGACACACATGCTTGGAATGACATGGGGTTTTATTAGAATAAAAAAAACGAAGTTCACAAAATGTCCGACAGGTGGCGCTGGACAGCAAAATGTCAGTGACTGCGCATGACAATCGTGTATAAAAGGAGCTGTAATGAGAGAATCAGATGCGCCAGCAGTCGCAGCATGGTGACGTTGCCTAAAAAGGCGCTTTTAGTGAAGCTCCATTATCAGAATGGGGAATGTGCGAGTTCAGCGTTACGATCCTATCGCCATAGGAAAGGGATTCGAACGGGTAAAGGTCCGTTGACAAATGCAACTGTGGCGAGAATGATTTCGAAGTTCGAAGCCACGGGTTGTTTAGACGATAGACTCCGTAGTGGCCGACCGAGCACAAGGCAAAATGCTGCTGAGACAGTTCAGGAAAAAGTGGAGACTAGCGGTTTCGTCTATGCACGGGGAAGTCAGCGCTCGTGCAGTCGCACGTCGCACCGGCATTCCATACTCCACTGTTTGGTTGGTTCTGAGGCGTACCCTCCGATGCTATCCGTACAAAATCCATCGGCATCATGAACTGTTACCTGGAGATTTAGTGACGCGGAGGGCATTTGCGGTGTGGGCGTTTCAAAAGATGGCGGAAGATGACGATTGGTTGAGTAACGTGTTGTGGACCGACGAAGCTCATTTCACTCTCCGAGGGTCTGTCAACGCCCATAACTGCAGAATTTGGGCTACCGAAAATCCTATAACTGTCGTGGAAACTCCATTGCACGACGAGAAAGTCACGGTATGGGTTGGATTTACCACATCTACCATTATCGGGGCTTTTTTCTTCGAGGAAGTGCGTGATTCTGGTTTTGTAACTGCTACCGTGACGGGTGAGAGGTACGTCGATATGTTATAGAATCGCATCATCCCCAGCCTGGCTGATAAACACCTGCTTGAACGTAAGATGTTTATGCAGAATGGTGCTCCACTCTATATTGCTAGACGCTTGAAAGATCTCTTGCGCGCATGGTTTGGTGATGATCGTGTGCTCAGTCGCCACTTTCGTTATGCTTGGCCTCCCAGGTCCCCAGACCTCAGTCCGTGCGATTATGGGCTTTGGGGTTACCTGAAGTCGCAAGTGTATCGTGATCGACCGACATCTCTAGGGATGCTGAACATCCGACAACAATGCCTCACAATAACTCCGGAGATGCTTCTACAGTGCTGTTCACAGCATTATTCCTCGACTACAGCTATTGTTGAGGAATGATGGTGGACATATTGAGCATTTCCTGTAAAAAACATTATCTTTGCTTTGTCTTACTTTGTTATGCTAATTATTGCTCTTCTGATCAGACGAAGCGCCATTGGTGGGACATTTTTTGAACTTTTTTATTTTTTTTTCCTAATAAAACCCCATGTCCTTCCAAACATGTGTGTCAATTTGTACCTCTCTATCTACATTATTCCGTGATTTATTCAGTTTTCAAATTTATACTGACTTTTTGATCACCAGTACATTTAGCAAATAAACGAAAATATCACAATAATTTCTGTTGGCAACGGAAACACAACGTCTATGGAACGTCTACGTAAGACGAGACTGTCATTCATATCAGGCCATTTCACTGCTTATAGTAAGTAATATATGCTTGATTTTCACATATACACTTAACAAATAAATCATATTTCAATAAATTCTCCTAATAAATTTAAACTGTGGCTTATAATTGATCAAGTAAGATACAAGACTGTATTTTCTTAAACAGTATCTCACAGATGAACTCTAGTGCCTTTAATATTCCGTCACAATATTGTTCTTCAATAAGAGTAATTGTTGGAATTCAGTTTTTAGCACATCCCTTTTGCTTCAGAAACGCTTTGAACAGCCTTGCATGTTACAAACTATTCTAGCAGTTTACACAGGCCCAATTAGTTCGCATTCTTCCCTCAACCTTTTTTTTCCTGAGGTGGCATGTGAATAACATTGGGGCAGTTGTAAAACATCTGTTCTTTTACAATGTAGCGGTATGGTGTATGCTTCGGGTTAGTATGATGGAAAAAA